>NW_028270161.1:59406698-59707311 GCF_037043375.1 Chiloscyllium plagiosum
GATATATATCACTCAATAATTTTACTAGCACTCACCTGGAAGACTGGAAGTTAGACTTTGTAAAGTAATGCAGAAGTAATCATGCAGAAAATAACTCCAAATAAATATTATTTTACAATAATTTTGTAGTAAATAAAATATGCATTAAAAATCAAAAAGATAACAAACTACCTCATGCACAAAACAATTCAATACTGTGCAAAACATTAAGGTGTAACAAAACTGTACAGACAGACAATCTCTTGGTAATCACCTAGTCTACCACCACCATTCCTGGGCATGGAAATGAAAGAGCCGAGGCTCCCACCAATCACGCTATGGGGTCTCCGCAGTGGGGGCTTTTTGAAAGAGCCCGTGTACTGGTGGAGAAAGGAGTGCATACTGTGCGATGTTGCAGGCCTGCCGTTCTTCACAATTGGCTCTGATTTTTGAAAGCCAACGGTTTTGTCCCAACGAGGTATCCATAAAGCAGAAACAGATCAGAAGGAAAGGTAAAATGGGTGGTTGATTGAAAGAAAGAAAAAAAACAATATAAACATACTGTTTGGTGTCTGACAGGTAATGCACTGTGCTTCAGTATATTAGTATATTCAATAGCAAGAGAAACTCCACTTCGTATCAATATAATTGCATTTAAACATACTGCTGTTACGTCAACAGTAGCTGAACTTTTTAAAAGCTACATAAATGTCAAATATGATCAAAGTAGAATAAATCTCACTTCACCAATAAAATCATTAGCTCTGAACAGTCTTGGTTACAAAAGAGAATATCAAAGAGGCAATTAGTTCTCAAGAAAGCGCACTGTTGAGCACATTGTTCCAAATCAAAAAATTGTAAAAGTTTTCAGAAACCTTTGTCATAATTTGGCTGCTGGTAGTTGTTTTGAAATAACTAGTTCTTAGACAACAATTTTCTTCAAGCTTCAAGTTTATTATATAAATTATTTATGCCCAAGATAAAAATGTTCAACTGCAGCATTGCCATGACATCTACTAAATACAGTTCGGTTTAAAACTATCCATTCTATGTATAGTTATATTCATTCTGGTTATAATCAGAAGTATCTTTAAGTGGGTGAGGGAAGGAGGAAGAGAAAATAACAGATTTTCTGAAATGGCAACTTAACTGCAAGACAAAATATTAATGGACATCTTTGTTGATTTATTATGAAGGTATTCAATACTTCTCTTGGATCAATAATAATTTTTATTTTAGGAAGAAAGATTTCCAGTGTAGATCGTTTAGGCTGAGTTCAGTGCACTCCTGGTGTGTTTACCTGAGCTTTCACAACTTCATTTTTGTACTTACAAAGAATTAGAACAAACTTCACTAAAATACCACTGTCAAAGGAAGTTTTAGCAGATAAAAGGGATTTGATAGAATAAGAATGGCGAGTTCTATGTAGTTTGCAGAAGCATCAATCATTGGAATGGAAGCAACATTTGAAAATGGCTCGCTCCATCTGCGGCACTGTAATCCCTTGAACTGGGATACAGTGGCACAAGGGGTTCAAAAAACCTAATGGGGAAAGAAAGGTGAATGGCATAACACTTTCAGAAGCTAATGCATGTACACTTTGCCCCAGTATTCTCATTTACAGTTTCCTTCAGACCAACAATTTTGCAGTGACACTAATGTCTATGTCTCATTCTCTCTCCAGACACCTATCTTCTCAAATGCCACCCATCTGAACAGCCAGTCCTCTCTCTTACCCTCATCTTATTTTGCCTCAAACCTCAGTCGATCCTTTACAATTCCCTCCAGAAAAGTGATTTCTTTCAGAAATAACATTTGATTTCTCTTAGATACATTCTGCATAGAAGAGGTTCTTCACCTCATCAAATCTGGGCTGACTTAACAACAGTAATCTCACTTTCCAGCACTTGGCCTATAGGCTTGAATGTTGACATTTTGAATTCTCATCCATATAACTTTTGAAAGTTATCAGGTTTCCTGCCCCAAACTACCATCCCAGGCAGTGCATTCCAGATTCCCACAACCCTCTGGGCAGAAAGAATTTCCTCAAATCCCCTCCACACCTCTTGTACTTCACCTTAAAATTATGCTTCCTCATTATTGCCTTCTTCTCTAAGGGGAAAAGTTGCTTCCTATCCATCCTCTTCATAATCGTATAGACCTCTGTCAAATCTCTCTTCAGCTTTCTCTGCTCCAAAGAAAACAACCCAAATCTAGCAAGCCTTTTTTCACAGCTAAAATGCACCAGCTGAGGTACCAACCTGGTAAATATTCTCTACAGCTCCTCCAGCACAATCACATCCTTACTACTGTAAGGTGGCCAGAACTAATACAGTTCTTCAGCTGTGGGCTAACTAAAATTTTGTACAGCTCCAACATAACTTCTTCACTGTCATAATCTATGCCACAAAGCCTTCAAAAACAGCTTCTGCACCATTGATATGGTAGATCAAACTCCCTGGTTTATTTCTAACACCCTTCAGTACTCTGGCATGTTCCCTGTTGCCAGACAGGAATTAAAAGAGTGTTTCAAAGTCCTCACAATTTCCTCCCACAATGACCTAGATAAAACACAACCAAATCTGGGGATTTGGACACTTTCAGGCCCACCCAACCTCCAATACTGCCTCACTCCCTAGATTAAATCTGCTCAGTAACCCCTCAGTCCTGCTTTCTGAATTCAGTACCTACATCCTCCTTTTCCCAAGTGAAGGCAGATGTGCTATATTCATTTAACACTCTACTAATGTCCTCCAATTTCATACTTCCCCTTTATATATATTTTTTCAGATTCTCAATAATTTTACCCACAAGTGTTTTCTCTTACCACTTCTTTGCTTGTCGAATTGCTTTCTTAAAATCCCACACCACAGATAGTGGGTAACCATTGTTCAATGAAACTTAGACTTAAATTGAAACCGCATGTGTGAAAGGTTGGGTAGGCCATTTGAAAATTTGTGCTCTTATAACTTGCTCAGAGGTCCGTATCTACTTCTCCATTGCCAGCTGTTGTTGGGACCTATAATACATACTGAACAATGGGGCTGCCTCCATTTTATTCCCTAGTTCTACCCACAGACTCATTTGAAGCTATCATCTCTCCTTACCACTTTAATTGATTCCGTAAAATGCAATACCGCTTCTTTTACATTCTCCTGTCTCACCAAAAGATCCCACAGCGTATACTGTGTCCCTAGTGTACTAACACCTGCTGAGCTAGTTGAAACTTCTTTCAATAGCATGAGTAAATCCACCCACAAGGATGTTGGTTCTATTCTAGCTCAAGTGAAGACTGTCCCACTTGTACAGACCCCAGACCCACCTTCCTCAGAAAGGTCCCAGTGATCCGTGATTCTAAAACTCTCCCTTCTGCACCAACTCTTCAGCCACGCATTCACCAGCCCTATTTATTATGTCTGTACTCATGAGTTCTTCTTGCAGGAAAAGACAGTACACAACGTCAGGGTGTGGCAGAGAACCAGGATGGTCCCCAGTGATAGTTAGTGTAATGGCTTTTTGGTAATAATTCATACAAATCCAAAGAACTGATTGTCTACTTATGGACACTTTGTTGGGACTATTGCCTAGAATTGGATCTGTGTAGCCACTGTCTACGGTTGCAAAGAAAACAGCTAATATGGTTGTTTGTATGCACCTGCTCCTTTGTCAAAAATCAGAGGCAGAATGTTATAAGCTGCTCGCAGACTGCAGTAAAAACTGACATCAAGGTGAGTAAAGTCCATGAAATGACTTCCAACAGTTGGATCTCTGAACAAGTTCTATGAGCACAAATTTTCAAATGGCCTACCCAGCCTTTCACATATGCACTTTCAGTGTAAGTCTAAGTTTCATTAAACAATGGTTCCCCACTATCTTCTCATTGCTGACCCTGGTGAACTTTGTGAGCGATTAAAGCCAAACTGTTAGGGTAAGTCTACAATTAACTGACTGTGTAAGTACTGAAATAACTTAACTGAAATAAATACAGCAGTTTTTTTGTTTGCTTCTGAAAAACAAGTTTAGAGGCTCTAAACAACATACTGGAATCACGGAAGTGGCTGGGATCATAACCCACCTGTACTTAATGTGGGGGTTTTCAGCATCTACCACACACTCCATCTTGGCAGTTAAAATTCTGCCCATGAGAAGTGCAGCAGTGGAGTCCAGCAGCTTCACCACACTCTCTTGAAGAGGAAATGTATCCATGCCGTTTGACAAATAGCGATCATTTTTAAAAAAAAGTGAATTATTCACTTAAAGTTACTACCGCATTCATGACCCACAGTAATATTTATCCAAATTAGGCTACTTAAGTTTGTTGGAAATAGTGAGGAGGGCAGATGCTGGAAAGTCAGAGTTGACAAAGTGGGGAGCTGGAAAAAGCACAGCAGGACTGATGAAAGATTCTGGCCTGAAACATCTTCTATCCTTTTCCTCTGGTGCTGCTTGATCTGTCGTGCTTTTTCCAGCTCCACACTTTATCTACTACTTGAGTTTGTTGTTGATCTTATTGGGAGACTTAATCAGTGACTTGCTTTATTCTAGCCAGCAAAGTACAATGTACTCAACAGGTCAATTTATTTTGGTTTGAATTCAAGAGGTTTTCTGTAACATTTTTAAATACAATTTTCCTGTTTACATTTAATAGTTGAAGTAACAGTTTACGGCTATTCAGCAGTATCAAATGTTCCTTTTTACACCTATGGAGTAAACATGAAATTAGCATTTTAGCTTTGTGGGTCACACAGAACAACTATTACCCAGGGCAAGAATTTCACAGAACATTAAAACTCAGCATCCAGCTTACTGGCTCATTAGGTTTTAGCAAATTCTAAGAACACCATTTTCCAGTAACTGGGAACTCATTGCTTAAAAGGGGACTCCTAACAAGTGCTTTATAGAATAAAAGAATACTGAAAAAGTTTACTCAGTAGTTAAGTTCTGGATTATTAATTTGATATTGTAAGTATTTTAAAATGACAAATGATTTTATAGTTTGGTGAGATGCTGCAAAAATTAGTCTTGCCTCCTTCTTCATATCAACTACCTTTAAAATAACACTGAGTAAGTTTCCTATTATGGGAGGAGGAACAAAACTAGAATTTGAACAGAACATGTACTAAGATAGATGCAGGTAATTTGATAGAGCTTTAAACTTTAGACAATAGAATGCTGCAAGGTTTCCTACTTGTATTCATTTCTGCACACCAGAACAGCTAAGTTTCTTCTTCAGAGAGGAGTAGGAGAGAAAGATGAAAGAATTTAAGGAGCTTCTTAACAAGGAAAGGGAGAGGCAAAAAACAAAATAAAACTCTATGGACATTTTTACTGTTGAGGACTAATGATACAGGGAGACAGTAAAATAAAATATTTTTGCTACAGATGGGATGGGGTAAATAATAGAATTTATGAAATATAGGAGCAGGAATATGCCATTCAGCCTCTCAAATCATTTATCTAAATTGTGAAGTGTTAAGGCCCCAGTTCCATCATTCTATTAGATTGTAATTTATTCTGTATCACAACCTTACTATGGATGTACTGTACTTCAGATTTCCAGAAGGCATTTGGTGAGGTGGTACAAGAATATTATTGCATAAAATAAAAGCTCAAGGTGTAGAGGGTGACATATAAGCATAGATGGAAGGCTGCTGGCTAACAGGAAGTCGACTGCAAGTATAAATAGGTCTTACTGCAACTGTTCAAGGTATTGCTGAGACCACATCTGGAGTACTGAGAGCAGGTTCAGTCCCCTTAGGAAAGGGATATTTAGGAAAGGAATATTTAGGAAAGGAAAGATATTATTTCACTGAATGCAGTTCATTAGGATGAACTCCAGTACCCAGGGATTGTCTACCAGCAAAGGCTAAACAGGTTTGTGACTCTTATTTCTGAAGTTTAGAAGTATGAGGGGTAATCTTATTGAAACATACAGAATTCTTAAGGGGTTTAATGGGGTAAATGCTGAGAGGATGTTTCCCCCAAGAGAAAGTCTAGGACAAGAGGGCATAGTCTTAGAATAAAGGAGCTCAATTTAAGATTGAGATGAAGAGACATTTTTCTTAGAGGATTGTCTCTCTTTGGAATTCTTTGCCACAGAGAGGTGAGGGACAGAGACCTTGCACACAGTTCTTCTATAATGAGATGGTTGCGTTCTTGGGTAACCTCACGTTATAGAAAATTTGTGCTTTAGAAACAGCGCTTATAGTGTTGGCGATGTAATCATGTTACAGCCAACATATATTTTAAAGCATCCCCAATTCTTCTATTGCGTTATAGCAAATGCGCATTTACAAAACACAAGTTATAGTAGAATACCTGTATATTTAACATTGAGAAAGATAGATCTTGACCAATAAGGGAAATTAAGGATTAAGGGGAAAACACAGAGGATGTGAGGAATGTCAGATCTGCTATGATCCTATTGAATGTTGGGCAAGTTCAAGGGACTGAATGGCCTACTCTTGTTCCTATTTCTTTTGGCTGGCAGGGTGGTAAAAACAGTGTGTCACAGGAGTTTGAGTGTGTCAAACTGGGGCCTCAACTCTGTCCAAATCATTTATATAAATTGCAAAAAGGTGCCAAAGATATGGTAGCTAAGTTTGTTGATGATACAAAGACAAGTAGGAAAGCGAGGTGAGAGGAGGAAATAAGCCTACAAAAAGATACAGATAGGTTGACTATGCAAGACCTAGCAAATAATTATGTGGGGAAAATGTGAAATTGTCTATTTTGGCAGAAATAATAAAAAAAAGCACTGATCTAAAAGCACTCTGAGTTGCAGAAATGTTGGAGTGTCCTTGTGCAAGAGATGCAGAAAATTGGTAAGTAATCAGGGAAGCTCAGAGAATGTTACATCTTATTGAAAGGGAAATTGAATGTAAGAGGAGGAGAATTATGCTTCAATTATGTGGATGGTGTTGTAGCACAGATGTTAACTTTGGTGCCTCACAGTGCCATGGACCCCTGTTTGATTCCAGACTTGGGCAGCTGTTAATGTGGAGATTTCACATTCTCCCTGTGTCTGTTTGTTCCTCTCACAGTTTTTGAATATTTTTAAGGCAGAAATAGATAGGCTTTGGTAAGCAAGGGAGAAAAGAGTTCTTAGGGGTAAGTGGGAATGTGGAATTGAAATTAGAATCAGATCAGCCACGATCTAATTAGATAGTAAAGCAGATTTAAGGGCAGAGATGGCTTATTTAAATTAAAATGTGCAAAACTCTGCCTTAAACTATATACCCTTTTAAGAACAGATGCAAAGATTTCCAACTGAGGGAAAATATTTTGCTTTACTTCTGTTTCAAATCAGTGACTTTTTTTAAAAAATAGTATCTGTTATTTTTAGATGTCCCCATTAGAGGAAACATCCTCTATTCTATTCTCCTTTTCTTTAGCATTTTCCTGACTCTCCTTTGCAGTATTCTAAAATTCTTACAAAATGACCTCTTTGGCTCTGACCAAATGACTTTGCAACCCCGGTGATTTCAGCCTCCATCTTGACTCATGGTGTTTTCTCTCTCTCACATAAGTTCACCTCCCGCTTATGCTCCCCAAATCTCTCCTTTCATGTAAACTTTCCAATCCATTTAAATTGATCTTGTCATCTCATGTTCCTGCCAAACTAATTGCATTGATTATAGAGGCCACCCATCTCTGATCACTTATTTTTATTACTCTCCACTCATATCCCCATTTAGCTTTCCCCAACTCCACCTCCCTGCTAATCCTTGTATTTCTCTCTACCCATGTTTCCAATCACTTATAAATGCATTTTCAAAAGACCAACTGTCTTGCCTTTGTTTCCCATTTATCACATTTCTGCAGCTACCATTTATGCTTGACCTTTATTTCTAATTATTAATGCCCGATAAAACCATTACTCATTCTCACCCTGGCCGTTCCCTTCGTATGGCATGCAGTTCTGCTACTATAAGTGCATGAAATGCATTTCTGGTACCACGGGTTTAGGCATTTACTGTCAGATCTGGCGAAAGCTCATTGTAAATTGGACTTCAGTGGAACAGGATGTGAGTACAGGAGCAAGGATATTTTATTGCAACAGCACAGGGTCATGGTGAGACCATACCGGGAGTACTGTGCCTCGCGTTAGTCTCCCTACCTAAGAAAGATTATTTGCCATAGAATGAGCGCACAGGAGGTTCACCAGCAGATTAATGAAATGTAGTACAAGGAGAGATCGGGTTGACTAGGTCTGAGTTTACTGGAGTTCAGAGAAATGATTGGGAACCTCGATTATCCAAAGGACGTGGGCGGGGAGTATTTCATTCAGTTAATCAAATGCCGGATAACATTGTTAGCCAAGCATCAGGAGCTTGTGATCTTGTTCAGATAATCCAAAATTCAGTTAATCGAATGTCAGCTAATCGAGGTTCCTCTGTATATAAAATTCTGACAAGGCTATACAGAAATTTTGCAGGGATGATGACCTGGCTAGGGCCTCTAGAACACGGGGTCATGGTCTCAGAATGCAGGGTCAGCTATTTAGAACTGAGATGAGGAGAAATTTCTTCTCTCAGAAGGTGAACCTATGAAATTTTCTCCCACAGATGTGGATACTAAGTCACTAAATATATTTAAGAAAGAAATATAGATTTCTCAACACTAAAGGTATCGACGGGTCTGGGGAGAGAGCAACATGATCTTGAGATGGAGAATCAGCCATTAGATTAGATTAGATTAGATTAGATTACTTTACAGTGTGGAAACAGGCCCTTCGGCCCAACAAGTCCACACCGACCCGCCAAAGCGCAACCCACCCATACCCCTACATTTACCCCTTACCTAACACTATGGGGAATTTAGCATGGCCAATTCACCTGACCTGCACATCTTTGGACTGTGGGAGGAAACCGGAGCACCTGGAGGAAACCCACGCAGACACGGGGAGAATGTGCAAACTCCACACAGTCCGTCGCCTAAGGCGGGAATTGAACCCGGGTCTCTGGCGCTGTGAGGCAGCAGTGCTAACCACTGTGCCGCCATGATCATCTTGATGTGCAGATCCAGATTGATGTGCTGAATGGCCTGCTCATTTTTCTAAATTCCACATTCTATGGGTGAGAAAGCACTATTGGCTTCTGTTCTCCTCTGTTGAAACTACTCTATTCCGTCTTCTTTTCTCTCCTCCAAATCTTCTCAAACCTCTTGCCCATCTCCTTTGACCACACTTCCAGTAATGTGCACTAAATTCTGTGTTTCTCGTTAGCAGATGCCCAATTGCTTCCCTACTGCCATGGCCTGTATTTGAATCCTTCTTTAGTTTCTCTCCTATTTCCTCTTATCCACTCTCTTAACTCATCTAGGAGACTAATACCTTAATCGCTTGATCCCAATACCACTAAATTTGCTTTTAGTTAGCTGTTATCATTAATATTCAGCTGCCACCTCTCTCATTTTTAAAATTCTATAATCCTATAAAAACAAACAAATTTATCCTCCCAAACTTCAGCCTCCTTTTCTTCTCCAAAGTCCTTACACACATGTTGCCATTCCCAAATATGTTCCAATTACTCCCAGAATTCAATGTTTGAATCATTAATAACAACAATTTTGGTCCTACAATAGTATCAAAATAGCTCTCAAAATCACTGTGATATTTAATGTCACAGCGACAAAGATAAACTTACCTTGCTCTTCTTTCTTGCCTTGTCTTTGACTTCAACAGTCTCTACTGTCTTGCGTGGGTGGGACAGCTTTCATCTAGTTCCAGATTCTCTAACTGAAGCCAGAGAATAACTTGATGTTGCCAGGGTTGGAGGATCTGAGCTACAGGAAGAGGCTGAACAGGCTAGGGCTGTTTTCCCTGGAGCAACGGAGGCTAAGGGGTGACCTTTATAGAGATTTACAAAATTATGAGGGGCATGGATAGGATAAATAGACAAAGTCTTTTCCCTGGGGTCGGGGAGTCCAGAACCAGACAGCATAGGTCGAGGGTGAGAGGGGAAAGATATAAAAGAGACCTAAGGGGCAACTTTTTCATGCAGAAGGTGGTACGTGTATGGAATGAGCTGCCAGAGGATGTGGTGGAGGCTGGTACAATTGCAACATTTAAGAGGCATTTGGATGGGTATACGAATAGGAAGGGTTTGGAGGGATATGGGCCGGGTGCTGGCAGGTGGGACTAGATTGGGTTGGGATATCTGGTCGGCATGGACGGGTTGGACCGAAGGGTATGTTTCCATGCTGTACATCTCTATGACTCTATTTTCTCTTCCACACCATTACTACTGGTATTGCAACAATCTATCTGGGGTCCCTCTCCTATTTCTCATTTTCATACCGTCCCAGGGTAACATCATCTAAAAACGCTACATTAGTTTTCACATGTATGCTAATGAAGCCAGCTCCACCTCACTACCACCTCTCTCAGTTCTTCTACGCTAAATTTTAGACTTATTACTTGACATCCAGTATTAAATTATCAGAAATCACTACCAATTAAAGTTTGGGAAGACTGAAGCCACGATCCCTCCCAGCCATAAACAAACCAGAACATCACCTTACCTTCATCACCACTAGGTCAAAATCCTGGAACTCTCCACAAAACAGCACTTTGGGCATACTTCACAAGGCCTGCAGAAATTCTAGCTCATGTCAGGGTCAAGTATGAGACCAACTCGTGAACAATCTACTTCAGCTTTTTACAGTTATCAGGAAGACAGGTGGAATGGAGTCTATGGCAAAGGTTTTATTCTTCCTAATATTTAGTTGAAGCAAAGTTTGAAAACATAGTGTTACAAGCATGAAACCCAGCTGAAGGAACAAAAAGGGTAGTCTCGACATGATTAGATTTATTCACAGAATGAAACCTGCTGTCAGTTAGCAACCTTGGATGGATGATAGCTTGTGAAACATATCTGAAATTAGCTTTTGTCACTTTAGCCTTAAAGATGGTCATAGAAAGAATGATTTTCTTTAAACAAGATTCTCTCACACAAATATCTATCTACTACATATACTGCTTTTACTCACTTTTTTTTAGAAAAATTCAGTCATATGAGGTAGGTATTGCTGGCTGGGCCAGTAACTGCTGCATGTTCCTCGATACTCATAAGATGATGGTGGTGAGCTGCCTTTAAGCTACTGCAGACTCTGTGTTGTAGGTAGACCCACAATGCCATCAGGGAGGGTATTCAAGGGTGCTGACCCAATGACATTGGCAGAATGGTAATATATCTCCAAATCAGAATGGAGAAGTGTTTTTGAATGTGCTGTGTTCCATGCATGTGCTGTTCTTGTTCTTCCGTATGGAAGGGATGATGAGTTTGGAAGGTGCTAAGAATCTTTGGTGAATTTCTGCAGTGCATCTTGCAGATGGTGCACTACCACTATGCAATTGGAGGAGGGAGTGGAGGTTTGTGGGTGTTGTGACAATCAAATGGATTGCTTTGTCCTGCATTGTGCCAAACTTTGATCATTGTTGAAGCTGCACTCATCCAGGCAAATAGGGAGTGTTCCATCACATACCTGATGGCGCCTTGTAGATGGTGGACAGGCTTTGGGAAGTCAGGAGGTGTTTTATTCACTGCAGCTTCCATGCCTCTGACCTGTTTTTAGCATCAATGTATTTTTATGGCTAGTACAGTTCAGTTTCTGGTCAATGGTGACATCTAGGAATGTCTCTTATAGGAGATGATAATTTCTTGGCGTGTGTGTGGTGTAAATGTTACTTGCTACATTTCAGCCCAAGCCTGGATATTATCCAGATTTTGGTGCATTTGGACATGGACTGCTTTATTATGTGAGGAATGGGGACATGATAATGAACATTTTGGAATCATCAGCAAACGTTGCCACATCTGACGTTATGCTAAACGGAAGGTCACTGAAGAAGCTGTTTAAGAATAGTTGGGCCGAAGACACTATCGTGAGGAACTCCTGCAGTAATGTCCTGGAGTTGAAATGATTGGCCTCCAACAACCACAATCATCTTCCTTTGAGCCAGATGAGATTCCCATTGACTCCACTTTTGCTAGTGCTCCTTAATGCCACAATCAAGTTCAGCCTTGATGTTGAGAGCAAAAACTCTCATCTCCCCTCTGGGAGTCAGCTCTTTTATCTACATTTGAACTGAGGCTGTAATAAGGTCAGGAACTGGGTAGCCCAGGCAGAAACAAAATTGGGTATCAGTGATCAGGTTATTGCTGATTAGATGCAGCTCGATAGCACTGCTGTTGATACCTTCCATCACACTACTAATGATGGAACTGTTTAATGCAGGTGGTCACTGATCAGTTTGGACTTGTTCTGCCTTCTGTGTATAGTACACACCTGACAGACTTCCACATTGTCAGGTAAATGCCAGTATTGTACCCTTAATGGAACAGTTTGGCAAGGGACGTAGCAAGCTCTGGAGTACAAGACTTCAGAACTATTGCTGGAATGTTGTCACGGAGCATAGTCTTTGCAATATTGAGTGCCTCCAACTGTTTCTTAATAGGATGTGAAGTGATTTGATTGGGACAAAGGCTGGCAATTGTGATGCCAGAGACCTCTGGAGGTGGATGAAATGGATAATCCACTTGGCAGCTCTGGCTGAAAACTGCTTCAAATGCTCTGGTCTTATTTTTAACACTGATGTGCTGGGTATCAGTGAGAATGGGAACGTTTGTACAGCCCTCTTTTCCAGTGATTGCTTACTTGTCCAACACCACTGGATGTTGCAGAACTGCAGTACTTAGATTTGATCCATTCGTAATAGAATTGCTTTACTTTATCATTTAGTGCTGATGCTGTTTGGAATGCAGATAGTCTTGTTTTGTAGCTTCCTCAGGTTGACACCTCTTTTTATAGTATGCCTACTGTGCACATGGCAAGCCCTCCTGCGCACTCCATTGAACCAAGGTTGATTGCAAGGCTTTACGGTAATGGTAGACTGGGGGAATTTGCTGGTCCATGAGGTTGCAAATATGTTGGAATATAATTCTGCTGCTGTTGGTGGCCACAATGCCTCATGTATGCTCAATCGAGTTGCTAGATCTGTTCTAAGTTCAATTGATTTAGCACAGTGATAGTGCTACTCAACATAATATAAAGTACCCTCAATGTCAAACTTTGTCTCCACAAGGACTGCACAGAGCTCACTCCTACTGGTGAGGATAAGGTCAAGGATGCTTTTCCCCCTTGTCAATTCCCTCAGCATCTGCTACAGACCCAGTCTCGCAGAAGTGTTCTACAGAACTTGGCCAGCTCTATCAAACTTGCTGGTTCTGAGTCACTCTCAGTGGTGGACATTGAAATCCCCACCTAGAGTCCATACTGTGTCCTTGCCACTCTCAATTATTCCTCCAAGTGCTATTCAATATGGAACAGCACTGATTCATCAGCCATGGGAGCAAAGTACAGCTCCTTGCCCATGTTTAATCTGGTGCCATGAAACTTCATATTGTCTGAAATCAATGTTGAGGTCTCCCAGGGCAACTCATTCCTGACTGTATATACCATTGTGCTGCCACCTCTGCTGGGTTCATCCTGTCAGTGTGACAGGACAGCACAGTGGCTCAGTGGTTAGCACTGCCTCACAGTGCCAGGGACCCAGGTTCGATTCCAACCTTGGGCAACTGTCTGTGGAGTTTGCACATTCTCCTCCTCTGTGTGTATGTTTCCTCCAGGTGCTCCAGTTTCCTCTCAGTCCAAAGATGTGTAGTTTAGGTGAATTGGCCATGCTAAATTCCCCATGGTGTTAATGGATGTGTAGATTAGGTGCATTAGTCAGGAGAAATGTAGAGTAATAGGGTTGGGGAATGGGTCTGGATGGGATACTCTTTGGAGAGTCAGTGTGGACTTGTTGGGCTAACGGGCCTGTTTCCACACTGTAGGGATTCTATGATATCCAAGGATGGCAATGGCGGTGTACACAACATCGTCATCCTTGAGGAATTCTATGCTACTGGAAACAAAACGATTTGCGAAATAGCAGAAAATAATGGTAGTAATGAAGGTTTTGGAAAATTGGAACTCTGTCTGTATGGGTTGTAGATGCAGATAACAGTTTAATAGTATTTAAATATCCACTTGTGATCCAAGATATACAAGATGATGGGCTAAGGGCTGGATAATGAGATTAAAAGAGTTAGGTAGTTGTTTTTGACTGGCGCAGACTCGATGGGCCAAAAAGGCCTCTTTCTGTGCAGGAGAGCTCTATGACCATGATTCTAAAACTGAAAATAATCAAGATAAATTCTCATACTAACTGAAGCTGAATGTAGAATACAACCATATAATCACAGCGCACAATAAATATGCTGAGTTAACAGTGATCCCAAAGAATGAATTTTGCCCATTTTAATAATTACTACCAGCAACCAAAATTATGAAGATTTTGAAGGTTTTTGTCTTTCAACAGACGTTGGCAAATTTGGATATATGCCATCTAAAACACTCTACATCTGGTGCAAAATAAGTGGTTTAAACCTGGTTAGTTCGCAGCTTTTGATCAGATTACTGCAGCAAAAAGCCTGTCAGCAGACCAAAGCAGTATTAAAAAGCTAAACTCTTGGATGCAGTTTACTACAGAAAGAAGCCACAAAGAAGGTATTATTCCATGTGTGTTTAGGTTAAAAGAATTGAAAACATTTAAAGTAAAAATTACAAAATAAGTCACCTCAATAATGTAAAAAGTATATTTTTTAAATGAAGCCAATAAACACAAGAAATAGACAAGTTTAAAAAGACAGTATCTTTGACTTAATTCTTCCAAGAAAGTTTTGTACAAAGTATCCAAGTTAATATTTTACCTACAAAGCTGAATTGATCTTTGTACTGTATTGCATCAATTTATATTTTTATTCAGGATTTACAACATTTGAAAAAAAACTAATCTCTCAAGTTTTGTTTCTCCCATTATGATTGTTCTATTGGGGTTGCCAATAATGAAAGTCCCATCTGCTCCAGAGGTATGTAGTAATATCTCTGAACAGGCAGATTGGAGAATATCTACAATAATTTGGTGCTGGCTCAGTAGAGTCAATAAAGTTTCTAAAGACATCTGAATGTACTAAGCTGATAAAACATATAATGGATGCTGCATTGTTCAATTATTTTCGCAGCACTGAGCTGTTTTGCCCTAGCATATCGAACTTCCAGCTGAATTAATTATTTGTTTGACATATTTCAAAACATCTCAAATTATATATTTTTGTCATGGTTAGCAAGACCCCAGGTTATGAAGTGTTCTAAGGAATCATAAGGAATTTCACCAAGGAAAACAGTAAAGCTCATAAATTGGCTTTAACCAAATTATCCTCAATAATGACACTGGTGGCAAGACAAGAAGATTAGGAAAATTACGACAATAGTTCTAGGGATTAGGAATTTCACTTAGATAGATTCTATCAAGTGGGACTGTTCCTTTGGAGAAATGAAAGTTGAGAGGAGATTTGATAGAGGTATTCAATACATGAAGAGTAAAATAGGGAAAACTCTTTCACATTTGGTGGAAGGATCAAGAACAAGGTAGCACAGAGCTAACTGGTAAAAGAAGCAATGGTAATATGTGGTAAAAAAACCTTTTCATGCAGCTAGTGGTTTGGATCTGAAATGCACAGAGAGGGAGTGTGGAGGAGACAGGTTCAATCAAGTCACTCAAGAGGGAATTGGATTGTCTGAAAAGCAATAGATAAGGTAGGGAAATGGCTCAGTTTGAGAGTTGGCACAAAGCTGAATGGCCTCCTTCTGTCCTGTTACCATATGTGATTCTAACAGACTAACAGAATCTCACAAAGAAATGTTGAGATGAGAAATATTTTCACTTATGATATACATGAAATAAGATGGAGAAACAGAAGACAATAGGAATAAAAACAAATTCAACTGAAGCAGACAAAAAGGGAACTCCCACAAAAATGAACTGAAATGACGTTTACACTCATGAACAGTTTCCTTCAACTCAAAGTTAATTTAACTTTGCCTATCAGTGAGACAAACATAGAAACCCACTTGTGCCATTTCATACAGGGGGTCAAAGAGAAGAAAAGTGTTGGGGTGGTGGGTAGGGGGTGAGGGAAAGATTGAGAGAGCGCAAAGGTGCAGGGTGAAGATTAGGGAAGGGGAAGCTGTAGTCTAATATCAAAATGCTAAGACAAAGAATCAGAGTTTATAGATTAGTAGCATAACTTAGACACAGGGAAACCGACAAACTGTGATACAGAAGTCTCAACAATTAAAGCAAGAGTGAACTCATGCCATTAGCGGAAGACAAAATTATTTATGTGCTATCATATACTCAGAATTAAAAACAGTGATATAGTATAATTATATATTGATGAGTTTCATCAGCTGATTATTGATGATAAGCTTGACAGACTGTTAATAGTGCACTGGATCCTTATAAATGCAAGGAAGCTTTGCAGCTTAAAATCAAAGCACAATTTTATAGTTATTACAAATATTGCTGTGCTTTCAAATTAGTAGAGTTAAATCAATTTATTTTAAATATATTACCCTGGACATTAAAAATGTAACTCATTTGACAGCATTTATGAATTAACATGTAGCAACGATCATTCCTCAGGATGTCTATTACATTGCAGACACAAATGACCATGTATAAGATGATGCTTTTAGAAAAGGAAATGCAGAAAAACAGTACTATTGTAATATTCTATAACGCTTTATTATTTTCTATTCTATTATATTAACTTGCATAATCACTTCATTATTCTCAATTAAACTGTAAAAGAGATTATTTGTAACAGGTGCTTTTTAAATAGAAGGTCTCCTCTAAAGATCATTAATTTAGCTTCAAATCAGCATTCAAATAGGAAGAAGCCACGTGCATGTTCTCATTTCCTTTGATTCATCTTCTGTCATGGTTTTCCTATTTAGTAATCAATTCTGGGAAATTTTAGAGAGTCATCTAAATCCATCAATCATGAATCTGTCAGATTGTTACAACTGTCACATATTTTTAGAAGCTATAGTGGTTGATTGAGCTTGGATTATCTCAGGTGGTATTAGTATGTGTTCACCATACGCCACAGAAATTGTCATGGAAATAGTCTTTATACTAATCTACTGAGAAGTAAACAGTCTATTCAGCAATAAATTTGGTCTCATCAATTTTCAATACCATGCTTGCTTCTACCATTTCCTGAGAGGTCTAACCATTGTATGCACATTGGGGCACCGATAATACTGGCTGTAGACTCAGTGCAGCAACACAGAACTCGTTTAGCCAGTCCTTGGTGTTTGACATGAAACCGTACTGTAATTTTAAACGTTAGAATAACTCCACACATTGCTTTACAGTGGAAACAGGGTATCTTCCTTCTCTTCAGTCCAGTGTTTACTTGTTACTGTGCAATGGATCTTAGTAAACAACACTAATATAGATTTTCCCTTATGGGAAATGTTTAGCCGACAAACCATTAAATCACTCTGGAGAAAAGATATGCTTCAGTAAAGATGCAACCTGAGCAATATTTTGAATATAGCATTGGCGTGAAAGTCATTAGTTGGTCAGATGAAATGGCCAATCATAATTTTTATTTAAAAAAACAGGCATGTGGCTCTTCCTTCCCTCATGTTGACAGTCAAATATAGACTTAATAAAGGAGATCTGACAAAGGAAGAATATATTGCTATGCCTCAATGTGTGAAGGTAAAATTCATCAGTAACACATTCAGCTGTGGTATTAAACCAGAAAGATTTAACAAAAATTACAAAATTAGGTCACAGTTCTGGATTAAATGTCAGTTGGCTAGCAACATTCTTCCAATCATACCTTACTTATTTATCTTGCCAAAAAAACTCTGTCAAAGTACATACGGTTGAAATAAAATTAAAGACGCATAGACTTAAATACAATACATAAATGTCATTAATTATCTGTAATTTATTGCATATTAATGCCAAACTAATATTAACTTTGTAATTTATGATAAATACTTTTAAATAGACAGTGAGTTTACAGAAAATTAATTATACCTAAAAGTGTAGCTGATGACTGCTGTAAAGTTCAGTTAGAGAAATTTGGAATAAGACTAGATAATATGATTTTAAGCAGTACCCTAAACAGCTCTGCTTCATGTAATCTTGCAGGAAAGTTCACAAAAATAAAACACATCTGAGATTGTAAGCAGTTGTTTCTTTGGGTTAAGTGTCCTATGTCCAGAGAGAAAAAATAACAATGAAAATTTAATAATCCAGTCTTTGTGAAGTGAAAGCTAAACTACATCATAACTTTATGACTGATGTCAAATATAATTGTTGACTTGGGTGGCAACTGCTTCAATACAAAATGGACAATGGAGTTAGAGGTCAAAGCTGCACTTCAAGCTGAGTTTATGCTGGTTTACCTCATTGAAAGGTATAATCAGAAATGTGTGTTATTGCCTTCTTTGAAATTTTGGGAAAGTATTTCCGCACTTTTCAGCTGCAAATAGTAACATACACTTAGCCAGTCAGAGTGAAATGGGAGAAAACAGCATTTTGTTTTGAGGACATGGCAGCATTACTCAGTCTTGAATACTGTTTTCCTTAATAACTACATGTCTACAACAGCCTACTAGTCTATCAGAGTTAAAACGAGGTTACCAAAGTAAGGTCATGCAGCACAAAGTCACTTGTCTTGGTAGGTGGAAAATAGTGATACTCATATTGGAGAAAGCTAATAAATATTTGTGAATCACAAGACACAGTTACCAACACTGCTTCAAGCTCCAGTGCATAGACAGTGGTTATTAGTGTAGAAACAGATATTAAGAAACATATATCGAACATGTGACATGAATTGAGAATAACACCGTAAAGTATTGTCACTGTGTGACCAACTGCAGCTTAAAATTGTACTTTGTAGTTTAATATTTGGTAACAATTTGGGGCCTCACAGCACCAGAACCCGGGTTCAATTCCCACCTCAGGCAACTGTGCTGTGTGGAGTTTGCACATTCTCCCCGTGTCTGCGTGGGTTTCCTCCGGGTGCTCCGGTTTCCTCCCACAGTCTAAAGATGTGCAGGGTAGGTGAATTGGCCATGCTAAATTGCCCGTAGTGTTATGTGAAGGGATAAATGTAGGGATATGGGTGGGTTGCGCTTCGGCGGGTCGGTGTGGACTCGTTGGGCCGAAGAGCCTGTTTCCATACTGTAAGTAATCTAATCTAATCTAATTTGTTTTCCTTGCTAAATTTTCTCCCATTCATTTTAACAATCAGTGCAATGAAGAGACCTTCCTTCATTTTATTCACTTGAAGCTTGTACCCGAGGCATTTATAAATCCGATCTTAAGATCACAGAATCCCTATAATGCAGAGAGGGGACATCTGGCCCATCGGGTCCGCACCAACCTTCCGAAGAGTATCCAACCATACGTAGGCCCCCATCCTATTTCCCAACCCCACATCTACCATGGCCAATCCACCTAATCTGCACATCTTTGGACTGCAGGAGGAAACCGGAGCACCCAGAAGAAACCTGTGCAGACACAGAGAATGTGCAAACTCCACACAAACAGTCGCCTGAGGCTGGAATCAGGTTCCTGGTACCGTGAGGCAGCAGTGCTAACCACTAAGCCACCCTTTTATGATCTTCTCCAGAACAAAATTAGTTGTTACTTCTAATGTTACTTTGATTGTTTTGAAATCAGACATTTGATTATCTGATTGAAGCAAGGGTAAGTAAGGAAAAACCTTTTTAGTCAGCTGGTTTAGGTGTGGAGTGCACTATTTGGAAGTGTGGTGAAGGCAGGTTTAATTGTGGCATTCAAGAGGGTATTGGATGATTATTTGGATAAAAGTAAAAGGAGAAAAAAAGCAAAAGATTGGCACGAAGTAATGATGTTCATTTAATGAGCTGATGACAGGCACAATAGGACAAATGCATCCTCTTGCACAGTAACACTTCTGTGATTCAGTCTTCCGCTTAACTGCTGGGCTTGTAATTATCGCAGTGTTGCTCGTACGCAAAAGCTTTTATGGATGCATTGTATTTAAGGCTATTAGTTCTGGTGCTCACTAAAATACAATCATGAAATAATTAACTCTTTTAGCAACAATGTCGATTTCATTATTTGTTCTGAGTGTGGGCACCATGTATTGCTCATTCCTAAGTGCCCTCAAGAAGGTGACTGTGTGCTACCCTTCTTAAGCCATTGCAAATTATGGGGTGCAGGTGTTACCCAGAGTGCTAATTAGAATGGAGCACTTGGAGTTTGACCCAGCTACAGTGAAGGAACAGCAATATAATTTCAAGTCAGGAGGGGAACTTGCGTATGGTTGTGTTCCTATATATCTGCTGTCCCTGTCCTTTTCAGTAGTGGAGATCATGGGATTGCAAGATGCTGTCAAAGGAGCTTTGGTGAGTTACTGCAGTGCATTTTGTGCATACAACACACAGCTGGCACCATGTGTCAGTGGTGGAGGGAATGAAACCTCTTAAGCAGTTAGAAATACAGTTAAACAGATAAAAACAAATGGTACCAAATAAGCCAAGTTGAAAGGATGTCAGTCCTTAAAGGGACTAAACGTGGTGATGGATGCCAATCACGTAAAGTAAATTGCTGCGAATGAGTGGTACTAATGCTGTACTCATTCAGGCGAGCAAGGAGATTCCATCACACTTCTGATTTCTGCTGTGCACATGTGGACAAGCAGTGGGAGTGGAGGAAAGTTACTCCCTGCAGAACTTTCAGTCTCTAACCTACTCTTATAACTAGACAGTATTTAGATGTCTGGTCCAATTCAGTTTCTGGACAGTGATAGCCCTCAACATATTGATATAGTGGGGGATTCAGCGATGGTAATGCCACTAAATGTCATAGGGAGATCCGATTCTCTGTTTTGAGAATGTCATACTTGCAAATTTTCAGCCCAAACTAGAATGTTGTTCGAATCTTGCTGTGTATGGGCACGAGTATTTGAAGAATAGCAAATGATGCTAACCCATCATGAAAATGATCACTATCATCCCCTCCATCTGAAGGAGGGAAGGTCATGAATGAAGCTGAAGATGGTTTGGCCAAGGATACTACTCTGCAGAAGATATCCCAGAACTGAGATGATTGACCTCCAACATCCACAACCACTTAAGACCATAGGAGCAGAGTTAAGCTATTCACCGAAGGGTCTGTTTCCATGCTGTACATCTCTATGACTCTAAATCTGCTTTGATCATTGCTATGTTTTACAACCCCATTCTTTTGTCTTCAGCCTGTAATCCGTTATCCCCTTACTAATCAAGAATCTATCTATCTCCAAAGACTTGGCCATCACAGCCCTCTGCATCAATGAGTTCCTCTGGCTGAAGAAATTGCTCGTCATCTCAGTCCTAAAGGGTTGTTCCTTTATTCTGAGGCTGTGCCCTCAGGTCCAAGTCTCTCATACTAGTGGAAACATCATCGACCATATCCATTCTAAACACACCTCTGTGTACCCTCTATGTTTAAATCAAAGCTTACCCACACTCCCTCCAATCCTTTTAAACTCCGAATACAGACCTAGAGTCCTCAGCTGCACTTCATATGTCAGGCCTTTCCCCATTTAGAAAATAGTGTATACCTCTCTATTCTTCTGACCAAAATGTATAACCTCAAACTTTGCCACACTGTATTCTATCTGACAGTTCTTTGCACACTCGCCTAGCATGTCCAAATCATTCTACGATCTACCTGATGCCTCAACATTACCTGTCCATCCATCTATCTTGTGTTATCTGTAAACTTAGCAACAATGCCCTCAGTTCCTTTATTGAGATTGTTAATGTATAATGTGAATAGTTATGGTATCAACGTGGACTCCTGCAGAATTCCACTTGCCACCGACTGCCATCTTGAAACAGACACCTTTATCCCTTCTGCTTTCAACCAATTAGTCAATCATATATCAATGCTAGTACCTTACCTGTAACACCATGAGCTCTTATCTTATTTAGCAACTGCCTGTACAGCACCTTGTCAATCCAAATAGATCATGTCCACTAGCTCTCCTTTGTCTAACTTGCTTGTTACATTCTGAAAGAATTCTAGCAGATTAACTCATCAAGTCTCTGCTTGCTGATTAGACTAGCTACCCAATCCAATTCTACTTTTTAGCACCAAATCCATAGACTTGCAGATTACAGTGCCTCAGATGTAATTTCAAACTCTTTATAAATGAATGAAGGGTTTCCCACCTCAAACACCGAACTGCGCAGTGGATTCTAGACACCCACCGTCCTCTGGATTTCTATTGATTCCTACCTCGCAACAGGTCCTTGATGCCTTGAGGTCAAGGACAGTAACCTTACAATACCTATAGGCAAAAATAAAATCACAACACCAGGTTACAGTCCAATGAGTTTATTTGGAAGTACAACCTTTTGGAGTGCTGCTCCTTCGTCTAGTAGCTACTAGCTACCTGACAAAGGATCAGTGCTCCGGAAGCTTGTATTTCCAAATAAACCTATTGGACTATAACCTGGTGTTGTGTGATTTTTTACTTTGTCCACCTCAGTCCATCCACATCACGAATACCTCTGGGGTCAGTTAATTTGTTCATATTTGGATGAAGGCTATAATGAGGTTAATACTAGAACCAAACTAAACCACTATCATTTTGCTGACGATGAAGCGTAGACTAGGTCATTAGTTGGCTGGGTTGATTCTGACCTCTTTTTAATGGACAGGGTACACTAGGAAATTTTCCACACTGCTCAGTGGATGTCAATGATGAGGCTCTACCAGAATAGTTTGCCTAAGGGGTACAGTAGAAGTCTTCAGTAAGTCTTCAGAAAATTATCAGGGCCCATACTCTTTCAAGTATCCAGTGCCTTAGGTGGTTTCTGACAGCACCTAGAATGAATTCAATTGACTGAAGACCATGATACTGGAAACATCAGGTTATGCTGGGCGGCACGGTGGCTCAGTGGTTAGCACCGCTGCCTCACAGCACCAGGGTCCCAGGTTTGATTCCCTCCTCGGGCAACTGTCTGTGTGGAGTTTCCACATTCTCCCAGTGTCTGCGTGGGTCCCCTCCGGGTGCTCCGGTTTCCTCCCACAATCCAAAGACGTGCATGTCAGGTGAATTGGCCATGCTAAATTGCCCAGTGTTAAGTGCATTATTCAGAGGGGAAATGGGACTGGGTGGGTTACTCTTCGGAGGGCCGGTGTGGACTGGTTGGGCCGAAGGGCCTGTTTCCACACTGTCGGGAATCTAATCTAATGCTACATCACCCATTTAGTAGTTCTGGATGAAATTAGGCTTTCTTTCTTGCATATATAGGTGTTGCCCATATAACCATCACAGCACCCCATCACCCACCTTCACTTCTCATCATTGAGGATTTGAGGGTTTTGATATTTCCTCCTCCTGTTAGTTGTTTAATGTTCCACCACCATTCACAATGGGATGTAATAGGACTGCAGATCTTACCTGTTGATTGTGGAGTCACTTGTAGAATCTGTCTATCTCATGCTGCTTATGCATTTTGACATGCACATAGTCCTGAGGTGTAACTGGACTGAGTTGACACCTTTGGTTTGATGGTGATGGTAGAATGGGGAAATGCCAGACTACGAGGTTACAGACTTTGGTTGAGTAAAATTCTGGTAACCCACAACACCTTGTGGATGCCTAGCTTTGAGGTGTTTGATCAGTTCAAAGTCTATCCTGTTTAGCATACAATAATGGTGTACAATACAACAGAGGCTATCCTAAGTTGAAAATAGAGTTTTGTCTCCACAAGGACTACGTGATGGTAACCACAATCAATACCATTATAGATGGATGCACCTGGGACATTATATTAGCGAGAATGCAAGTAAGTAAGGTTTTCCCTCTTGTTGGATCTCTCCCCTCTTGCCATAAACCCCATCGCCCATTAGGACTTGCCCAATTTAGTCAGTTTTGATGCTACAGAATGACTATTGGTGAACATTGAAGTCATCAGCCAGAATTTATTCTGTGTCTTAGCCACCATTAGTGCTTCTACTAAGTGGTGTATAACATGGAGTAGTACTGAATCTTCAGCTTGTGGGGAGGGCAAGGGATGAGTAAGGCCCCATAGGTAGAATCAGCTGGAGATTTTCTTGCCGATGATACGGGAGTCCAGTATCAATCTTTAGAAATCCCAGTAGAACTTCTTTTTAACTATGCCACCACTTCTTTGAGTCTGTCTGCCATAGCCAAGATTGTGATGGTGGTGTACGGTATGATCCTGTGATTACATTGTTCAAAAACTGTCCCATTTTGCACAAGACTTCAGATATTAGCAAGGAGGACTTTTCATGAGGGCTGGATTTGCCATTGTCATTAGATTAGATTACTTACAGTGTGGAAACAGGCCTGTCAGCCCAACAAGTCCACACCGACCCGCCGAAGCGCGGGTACAATATGATTCTAGTACAATATGATCCATTGAGTGTCATTCCTTTTCTTAAGCTCTGTAGCAGTAAAGTACATCTGAGTGGTTTACTGCAGCTCTTCAGAAGACATTTAATAATATTGTTTGGAGTCATCAGAGAAGGATAGCAAATTTTCTCCCCTAAAGGACACAAGTGACAGCATTCTCGGATTTATTTCTCAGGGCAATATTGCTCACTCCCTCAGGGCATAATTTAAACAAAGCTTCACAGTTAATAGCTAATTATCATTAACTGGCGCATTAGCATTCTCAATAGCACACATGCATCAAAGTCCACTTGACAACCTATCAGCTTTCTCCTCTCATACAGTATGAACATTGTTTTCCTTTAACTTGATAATTCTTACAACTTGTTCTGATTTGAGCAACATGAAAAATTGTGAAAAAAAACACCTTCTCAGCAATACCCAATTTCAGATTCGTTAACTGGATTCTAATTCCACCAAGATATGTCCCCGGAAAATGGAATTGTGCAAGTGTATGGATTAATAGTCCAGTAATATTATCATGATCCCACCACCTCCCATAGTTTGTTAATAAGATTAGGGTTTCTCTCCACCAGTTCGGGTATTAAGTAGATTGCAAAGAGAATGACCATGCTGTCAGTCCACTTTTGGAACCTGAAGTTAAATCCACTCACTCTGAAGAATTAACACTAAAAGCACTTGATTAACTCGGAACTTTCAGAAATGCCTCCTCTGAAATCAATGGTGTCATCAAAAAGATGATGAAAGAGAAAATGAATATTTGCATTTACAAAAACAAAATTAATTTGCTAATATCTCAAATGGAAAATATATAATTAAATTGCACTTGCACACAATTCTAATACTAATTATCCTGCCCAGCACTCCACAAATGACTGATAGAAACATATTCAAGTAATTAATAACCTGATTTCTCAAATGTTCATAGCTACTATTTTCAAGATTTTCAGAATAAATCTGTTTTAATTTGGATTGAATTTTGTTGTTCAAAACTAGTCTGTGGAAACAGGCAATATTCCCTCTAATTATTTTTGGAGTGCACGGGTAAGTCATTTAAGTCAGCGTCACTTGAAATTTTCACACAGCTACATATGTGCAATTCCTAAGGAGCTGACTTGTGCACAAATGCTTGATTACTTGGAACATTGATTATAGTTAAAGGATGCACTGGAGTAAAATAAATACACACTCTTAGCTAATAAATAAACATCTAAAAAGCATTTGGTAGACTTCTTTTAAATAGACTTCTTAAGTTTTCCGAGTTCCTATGGTTCCACAGATTTTATCTTGGAATTCTACCTTGTAAATCACTCTTGTTCTAATCAGGCTTACATAAAAAAGTACTTAAATAAATACTGGAAGAGGGCAAAAGCAGAAGGATCTGAAGCCAGTCATCAACATCAAAGGAGAAAGAGAAAGAAGGATCCAGAAACCCTCACAAATTTCTAAAAGAAAGAAATAAAGGAGGACCCTATGCTTCTGAACAAAATGAGGGGGAGGGGGATGGGGTCAGCTTCATAATTAATGGGAGAGTGCAGCTTCTCAAACAATGCAAGAGAGCACAGGGACAGCAACTTCAAAAAGAGAACAGTGAACCCACATGAGAAGGACAGCAGGAGATAAAGCAAGAGGCAACGTATTTCAACGTATTTTTATCTGCTAGGAGTGAAATGTACTGTCACAGGAAAACGGACAGCTGATTGGTGGATATTTCTTCCATGTCATGTTTGATTGGTCAAGAGGTTGAAATCAATAGACATGATTGCAGTTGAATAGTAGAGTTATCGTTTAAAATATTTAACATCCAAATTAACTAATTCAATAGAATAGATATTGCTCAGCAGGCAATGTGCAGCAGTTGTAGTGTGCCAGAGCTGTGGCTGTCGTTGCAATCCAGAGTGACCACATCGGCACTAAGTGGTGTGTGTGTGCGTTTGTCGGGAATATAGGTGTGTATAGGTGGGACCAGGAAAGGGATTTTCGAAGTGCTTACAAGCAGCTCAGAACCAAATTAAAAATCAGAACCATACAGCTAATAATCTCCACATTACTACCTGAACCATGTACAAATTGGCATAGCGTAAATAAGATTACAAAGTTAAATATATCAGGGTTAAAGATTAGTGTGGAAGAAATGTGGGTTCAGATTCAATCGACACTGGCACCAGTACTGGAGAAAGACAGAACTATTACAAATTGAATAACTACGGTTGTAGATAGGGCTTTAAAGTCATCAGTTGGGCAGGAAGGAGGCTTCAATTGAAGAGTTTAAATACTCAAAAAGAAACGAGAAAACAGAGGCGTAGATTAATGAAGAGATGAACTATAATCAAAGTGTGAATCAGAGAATCCCTATGGAGTGGAAATAGACCATTGGGCCCAACATGTCCATACCGACCCTCCGAAGAGTATCCCACACATACACATTCCCCTATCCTACTCCTCTACATTTAGGAGAAAGTGAGGACTGCAGATGCTGTAGATCAAAATAGAAGAGTGTGATGCTAGAAAAGCAGAGTGACAGAAAAGATTGCAGTAATTAGAAGCAAATGTGGAGGATGCTGGAGAAGCTTAGCAAGTCTGGCAGTATTTGTGCAGAGAGAAACTGAGTGACAGTTTTAAGCCCAGTATGACGTCTTCAGACTGAAAAATGTTAGAAAATGTCTTTTTATGCTATTGACAGAAACAGAGAAGGAGCAAAGGAAACAGATGGAGTAGAGGCCCAGTGTAAAAATCAGAGGGGTTGTCAATGGTGGAAAGAGAAAAAGTGATGTAAAATGGGTGCAAATTAAAGTGTGAAAGGGAGAGAATAGGTCCTCTCTACTGAAAGAAAAAGTAACCAACACAGGAACAGGGTAAGACTGGAAGGTGGGAGGTGGAGGAGAATATAAGGAAAATCAAGAACAGACATTGTGCAGTCAGTGTTTAAAGTTATGGAATTCAATGGTGAGACCTAGAGGCTGTAAAGTGCCGAAGCAGAAAATTCGGTGGTGATCTTCAAGCTTGCATTTTGCTTTGCTGGTACATTGCTTTCTGCCCGGGACCAAAAAAACATTTGGACAAGCTGAGCCAGTGGGCATGTTCACGGCAAATGCAGTATAAAGTGGATAAATGTGAGGTTATCCCGTTTGGTCACAAAAAACATGAAGCCAAATTAACATCTAAATGATGATAAATTGAGAGAGACCTGGGTATCCTTGCACACCAATTGAAGGAGGTAAGAATGCAGGTGCAGCAGGTGTTAAAGAAAGTAGTTTGTATGTTGATCTTCATAGCAAGAGGATTTAAGTGCAAGAGGAAGAGTGTCTTCTGCAATTATGCTAGGCCTTGGTGAGACCACACCTGAAATAGTGTGCATAGTTTTGGTCTCCTTGTCTGAGGAAGTTGTTCAGTGAAAGTTTACCAGACCAATTCCTCGGATGGTAGGATTGACATGCGAGGAGAGGTTCAATCGGTTACGATTAGAAGAATTAGAGGGACCTCACAAAAATATATAAAATTCTAACAAGATTAGACAGGGGAGATACAAGGAGGATGGTCTCAATGGCCCAGAACCAGAGGTCGTAGGTTAAGGATACTGGGAAATAATTTAGGACTGAGATGAGGAGAAATTCCTACCCAGAGAGGGGCAAGCTTGTGGAGCTTGCTTTCACAGAAAGTAGTCGAACATTGCATGATTTCAGGATATTATTATGGAAGTAGATAGAGCATTTTGGACTAAACGGATTAAAGGAAATTGGGAGTGGGGGGGAAATAGCAAGTACAGGTTATTAAATTGGATGATCAGCCATTGCAACAATAAATGGCAGAACAGACCCAAAGAGTCAAATGGCGTACTCCTGCTCTTATTTTCTATTTCTATGAAACGTTAGCATGACAGCAAGGTGGTTTATTGAAATGGCAAGCAGGGGTGTTCTGCAAACCTAGTCTGATTAAATTTAAAGATGCACTCGTAAAATACTGCCTCACCTGGAAAACATGTTTGAGG
The DNA here is from genome assembly GCF_037043375.1 of Chiloscyllium plagiosum. Lineage (NCBI taxonomy): Eukaryota > Metazoa > Chordata > Chondrichthyes > Orectolobiformes > Hemiscylliidae > Chiloscyllium > Chiloscyllium plagiosum. The sequence continues at coordinate 59,435,007 of NW_028270161.1, forward strand.
TCTTGAACACTGAAGAGGGAGGACATGTAAAAGGCAAGTGTTACACCTATGATTACATGGAAAGTTGCCATGGGGGGAGTCCGCACGTGTTATGTCTGATGGAGAACTGGATCAAGGTACTGTGGAAGCAAGGGTACCTGCAGAATGCTTGCAGTGGAGTGGGTTTGGTGGGAAATCCTGCTTGAGGTGCAGAAAATGGCAGAGAATGGTCCTTTGAATGAGGAGATGACAAGGGTGGAAAATAAAGGCATGGGGAACTTTTTGTTGTTCTGGGAAGGAGTGGAAGAGCATTGCATAGGCAAAGAGCCAGGAAATGAATCTGACACAACTGAAGGCCCTGTTCACCAGTGGGGACAGTGAGGAAAAAGATCGCTGAGAGTCAGCTCCGCCAATAGTGACATCTGAACAGATGCAATTGAGATAGAAAAGCTGAGAATGGAATGCAGTAGAAATTAGAACTGGAGTAAATAGAAGTCGTAAGTCAAACTTAAGGCTCAATATCTAAATGCACACAGCATTATAACAAGATAGATGAGCTGACATCATAAATAGAAATTAATAACCCTTTGTCAGAAAGCTTCAACTCTGTTTCTCTTTCTACAAACACTATCAGACCTGACTTTCTTAACCATTATGCTTTTGTTTCAGATTTATTTTATTATATTTACAATGTTAAATGCCATTTAAATGCATGGCAAGTCAACTAATTTCACTGTCACTTTCAATTCCTCACTTTGCATGTTCTAGCCTCTTCATGGAATGCATTTGCTTTCCATTCTTACTTTTTTGAATGCTTTGGCTATGAAGTTGCGAGCAGCCCCGATACTTCATCTTTTTTTCCCCAAGATACCCAGTTCTTTTACTCATTTGTTTCAAATTTCCCAGTTCATACACTTGGACATTTTTGTTTACTTTATGCATCTAGGTGATTATTTCATCGAACCGTACATTCATTCTAATATACCTGAGGCAGATCTTCAAAACAGCTATTCAGATACTCCCACTCCCCTGCTAATGTCCATAGTCTGTATTTTCCCTCCTTTCTATTGAATTGATGTTTGAATGTCACAGCTCAAATCTACTTTCACCATCCAAACAAAGTGCCTACAGACACCTTCTCGGCTCAAAGAAGAGCAATTCCAACTTCTATTGTTGTTCCAATAACTTGAGCCCTTCACGCTTGGAATGCTTCTAATAAATTGTCTCCAGACTGGAAACTGTAAAAGAATGAAAGTGAGCTGATAACCCGGCACTGTGACCAATTTTTACGTGGATATTTTTAGGTCTGTTCCTAACAAGCAAATGAGAATAACCTTTAAAACTGAGGGAGCATGAAGACAGCACTCCCAATCCTCGTATCTGCTCACCACCTCCACGGCTGGTGGGGGTGTTGGTGTTGAGCAGGCAGTACCTCAAATAGATTATTGAAAATGATTAACCATTTTCACTTGAAGACATAGCTCAAGGGGTCTGTCATCAACTGGTGTTTGGACATCTGGCAGTGCGCAGCCAAGTCTCTCCAATCAAATTATTACTGGATTCATATTGCAGCCGAGAGAGGATAAACCCCTACTGCAGTAAACAGAAAAAGTATGGCCACAGTTTTAAAAGCAGTTGGCGCTGGAGCTTCCACTTCTTCACTGACCACAATTCAATGAACAGGTGAGGGTTAACACATGATTTGTAACAGCTTAGCAAAATGTTCTTGCTTTTGCACTTTATGCCTTTATTAATGGAGTGATAATTTATTGTAGTCAATCAAGTAACATCTCACAGAAACATGACAAGCTTTAAGCTTTTAACGGTGCAGAAAATTACATGAAGCAGAATAAATTTGACCAAAATTCACAGTCTGGATTGAACAACTAAAATTAACTTTTGTTTTCTCATAAATGATCAAGACTGCTGTGTCGTCACAGAGTCTGATTTTAAAAAGTTACCTCAATCAAAAGCTTTTCATAAAGAATAGTTAGTGATTTATGTCCAGGATTCTATTCAAAACTGAATATTACAACAGACAACAGTCAAATAAATCACTTAACAAATATTGCATTACGTTGATTCTAAACCTTTCCTAAAAAGGTAACTCACCATTATCTTTATTGCTATTTTCTTCAATGGTCATTTGCTCTGCAAGCTCAGACAGAGACTCATCAATTGTTTGGCTGCCTCGCAAGGTCAGAGAAAGTCGTCGCTTGAATTTTTTCATCTTTTCCATGAAATTCTTTATTCATAGAAGCCTGAAATTAAACATATTACTTTCAGTTAGTTGGCAGCTCATTTAATTCCATCAGTTAAAAAAATTGAAGTGCAGCAGGATTCAGCTTCACTTCAATAAAGCAAATAAAACTTTGCTGGAAGTTCTTTTCTTCATATATCAACTGAAACAAAAAAAAACTTACATATTGTCATTGTTATCTGAATTTACAAGACTTTCCCAAATCACTGAAGCTCAAAAGAATTTACAGAAATTGGAAAAGTCTTTCTCCAGAGGGCATATCAACCCAAGAAATCCAAGGTGTGGACTGTTTATCCCATTCTAGCCAAAATTCCCACAAATAGGAATGGGAGATGGAATCCTGAAATCTGGTCCTGCACATCATTTTTAAAGATTTTCCATTTCTATTCCAATCTAAATTGTGACTTGGTACTCTGACTTTCATCTCAGTTGATGCTAGAATCCAGTATTTGGAAGAGGTTTCAAACTAAGGAGGCCTCCCACATCATCCCCTCCAGTATCTTCCCCCTTTAGTGGATGTAAAAGATCTCTGTGGCACCGTTTGATAAGGAGTAAGATAGTTCTCAGGGTTCTGCCTGATACTCATCTTTCAACTCACTCCATCACAGATTATTTAATCACTTGCCTCATTGCTTTTGTTGTGCACATACTGACCACCTTATCTCCTTGCAAAGTAATAGTAACAACAGTTCAAAAGCACTTTTTTTGAATGGTAAACCACTTTGGGACCTAAATGGTGCAATATGAAGACAGGCTCATTGTTATTTTACAATGAAAGAAATAAAGCTTTATTCAATTAACATAATGAAAACTGGGAACAACAATGCTTCCCACTTATTTTGACATCTGGATCAGGTCTTCAGCTCTGCGTAGCCTAGATTTTAAAAGAACAACAGAAGAATTGATAAGCATAAGTAAATATACACTTAGGATCATGTTTTTGTTCTCCCCATTTATCACAATGCCACACTGAACACACTGCACTTGCATCTGAGCAAAGTAGTATAAAACTGGTTTCAAACTGATCTTTAATGGTTAAGAATTGCATTATGCCACTCATTGATTCAATGTCCAGCTGTCTAGTCTTCACTTCCCTGTCAGCCAATATACGAAGTTTGGCTTCTTTATGCCAGTCAGTTTGACTACAAAATTAATACTTGCCACCTAACTTAGACAGAACTGTAAATTTAAGGAATTTCAGGCATATCAGAAAAGGGATTAATACCTGTGAAGATATATCCTGCTCACGCTGTGATTCAGGCTTTTCATAAGCACTCCCACTGAAACCATTTTGAAACATCTGCAGACCAGGACCTACCAATCCAACACAAGCTGACTTTGTTGGGTTAGCATACATTTACAAATCTTGTTATAACAGGACCCAGGGTAATGCTTTTCAATTTATTCTGGTTCCAGACGAGAACTCTAATTAATTAAGTTCCCCACTGAAGAGGGATAAACATCCACTCTCTCAGATGGCCGCAACAAGATTAACTTAAAATCGATTACTTGACTTGAGTTTATCTTCTTCCTAGACCCCAATTAACTTGTGTTTTAATAGGAGCCAATTTAACAAGTCGTACTTGAGTTAGCAAAGTACATTTAATAATAATTATCTGCAAAAAGAAAGACTAACATAACACATGCCCCTATTTTTAATCTTTGGATAATTCCAAAAAGATAAAAGTTAAAAATGAACAAATTACAGAGCAGTATCGGAATTGTTTGTGAAGAGTGAATAGCTTAACATTATCGTTGTTAGTGATGGTTACTAATATGTTTGACATTGGTAGTTGGAACAGTTGGTTTCACAATCCTTAGTTACAGATTGTTGAGATTCTGTAGTTCTAATTTCTTTTGAGTACGACTGAATTCCAGCAAGGAGAGAGGTTCCTTTTGTTTGACTGCTCGCGAGCTGACCTGTAGCACTTAGTGAGAATTTGGAATTGTTTTGCCACTCTGTACACTGTCAATATACATATTGTTGTCCCATATTGTCTGATGCAGTATAGATATGGCTGTTCCAAATTCTGAGATAATCATTCTCGGTCTCATTTTTTGGCTCACAGAAGATCAATGGTTTCCTATTTCTCCTGAACTGTCCCTTCAGTTACCCTGACATTATAAGGCGGGCTGATGTTTCACTGATGACCGTGGTTTCTGACTTTATACTCAGGTTAACAGAGTTTTCACCATGTCTGGGATAGTAGCACCTCTGCAGCTTTTTGCTGTTGATTTTTCCTAGATACTTTGCCTTTTTTATATGGTCAGATTATAATTGGCTTGAGATTCCATTCTAAAATATGTATATCTGTTTTTAAACCTCCTTTGCAATTCTGCTGGGAAGTATTCACTTCTTAATGACATTACACTGTAACCAAATAGAGATAATTTCTATTGTGTGGTTCTTGTGCATCATTGAATTCACAATTTTGACTTCTCTTTCTGCTTCTTCATTCAATTGAAGGTGAATGTTGATGCCTGCCTCCAAAGTGAACTTCCCAAAATTCTCGTCCATGAGTTGAAGTCCATTGTCCTATACTAATTCTTCCAGGAAACAGTGTACCACAAAGATCCTTGTCAGTGCTCTGATCATTGACACTGCCATGGTTAAATGAAGTCTTGCCACTGTAGAACTAAATACATCTATCTGTTAAGATTCTAATCTGTTACTAGCCTTTTTCATCACTTCTTTGGAAATCTTGATGAAAGCATCGGCTCTGTTGGCACTTGGTTATGTATGGGACACAGCTGACAACAAAAGGTTGCCTTTCGGAATAATGGGTCACCACACAAGGTCTTCCAGTTACTCTTTTCTATATCCTCTCAACAGGTACAATATTCTTTTCATACTGTTGTACCACCCTACTTCTAAATTAATCGCACTAATTTATGAACTTGCTAAATTACTTCAACAAGGGTACAAATTTTTCTAAGGACTTCTTTTGGGATTTTCTAGAGGGCTACTTTTTGGTTTACAGGGCTTCCTTTTCATTTTCACTAGGTCACGTTGTGAATACAAATGTTATGTATGCATGTAGACATAGGTGGGTTTTAGATTACACATAATTTGAAAACATTGACTTTCTAGGCAGCATTCCATTTAACTTTCTTTGCAGCAAAACAACTGACACACAAAATATCACCCACTCCATCAGGTGGTTGTATTCTGCCATCTTATGCATTAGTTAAATTTATTTTGTCTGAATTTATTTTAATTAATAAATCTCATCTCTGAATAAGCTTTAGCACTGCTAGTAAAGCATGCAACAAGCTATTTGGAAGGCGAATGGAATGTTAGCCTTTCCCACAACAGGTTTTCAGTTGAGAAGTAGTGAGGTACTGCTTGAATTGAACCTGGAATCATATGTCAGTTTTAGTTTCCTTATCTCAGGGAGGATATCATTGCAGTAGAGAGGGGCAACAAAGGTGTACCAGAGTTGTTTTGAGGATGTCAGGACTGTCCTGTAAAGGCAGTGGGCAAATTGAATCTGTATTCTCTAGAATACAAAATACTTAAAGGGATGGACAGGGAAGATGGTGAGCAAGTTGTTTCTTCTCATTGGGGAATGAAGAACCAGGGGACATGATTTAAAAACAAGGAGACATAATTTAGGACTGAGAATAAAAGATTTATTTTTAATTTAGAGTTGAGAATCTTTGGAATTCTCCACACTAGAAGGCTGTGGAAGCTCAGTCTATGAGTATGTTTAAAAGAGAGATTGATAAATTTATGATTTCCAACAGCATAAAGAGTTATGTGGATAGTTTGGGTAAAAAGTTTTGAAATAAAAACATGGAGATCATTTTGCACTTTCAATGTAAAATGATAATGTGGCTAGTAATCCAGGACTCCAGGTTAATGTTCAGGGCACATTGGCTTTCATACTTAAGTGGCAGATGGAAAAAATTGAATTCAATGAAAATCTGGAATTAAAGCTAACTGAATGGTAACCATGTAACTACAGTTTCAATTGACATATATAAAAACGTATTTCTTCTTGGGAAGTGGGTGTTCCTGGCTTGGCCTTTTGCCGTCCATTACTAATCACTGTTTGCATTGTTTGGCTTGCTACAGCCATTTCAGACGGCAATTGAGAGTCAACCACATGGAAGTACGCCTGGCGTCATATACAGGCCAGACCAGGTAAACATGACAAATTTTCTTCCATAAAGGGTATTAGTGAACCAGATGGGGTTTTACAAGAATTGGTAGTGGTTACACAGGTCACCATTAGGCTAGCTTTTAATTCCAAATTTTCATTGATTTAAATTTCACCATCTGCCACGGTGGAAGTCAAACCCCATTCCCCAGAGCATTAGCATGGATCTCTGAATGACTAGCCCTGTAACACTACCACTACACCATCAATCCACCATTAAAGTCCGACCTGGTTCATTTTAGGGAAGGGAATCCACCCTGTTTACCTAATCAGGCCTACTCACATCTCCAGACTTACAGCGAAGTGAATGACTCTAAACTGCCTTCTAGGCAATAAATGCTGGCATAGTCAAAGATTCCTTCACTCTTTCAACAGAAAAGGCTGGGAAGTGCAGGTGTCCAAAGGGACCTAGGTGGTCTTCTCCATAACCCTGCTAAAGTTAGCAAGCAGATGCAATAACCAGTTAGAAAGGAAAACAGTTTGTTGGCATTCATTTCAAGTAGAGTTGAGTAGAGGAGTTGTTGCCAGTTGCACAGCACCTTGCTGAGACAACACAGGGGAGTAGTGTGTACAGTTTTGGTTTCGTTACTTAAGAAAGGAGATGGGGGGAGATCAAATGAGGTTCACTAGATTAATTCATGGGATGATAGGGTGGTCTTTTGGAGGAGAGATTGAGGAAACTGGGTCCATACTCCATAAGGTTTTCAAGGATGAATGGTGATCACATTTAAACTTACAAAATTCTTACATGATGCAACAGGGTGGATGCAGATAGCACGTTTTCAGCCAGTCAGTTTAAGACCAGGGATATAATTTCAGTACAAATGGTAGGCCTTCTAAGACTGAGACAAGAAAGAACTTCTTCATTCAGGGCTGGTGAATCTTTGGAACTCCCTACTCCAAAGGAAACTCATGCTCAAGACAGAAATTAAATGATCTCAATGCATTAAGAGATATGGAGAAAGTGGCATTGAGGTAGCAGATCAACTATGACCTAACTATATGGCAAGACAGGCTCGGTAATCTATTCCTAGGTTTCTATGCACAAGGTCAAAATATTATCCTTCATCTTATAAATCAATTTGCCTATAAAAGCAGTTTAAGACCATATTCACACTCACAATGTCTTCAAGCCATTGCTCATGCACCTTTAGAGATCAATGCACTATAATGCCAAGATCTTTCTCTACCTTTTTAAATGCTTCCCTCAAGATGGTATACATTGGGCATTCGCCCTGCCCACAACCATAAGCAGGCGAGGAGAAATCTCCTTTCGGAGGGCAATTAATCTTTGGAATTCTCTATCCCAATCAGCAAGCGGGATCAGGTCACTGAATATACTCAAGGAAACATCTGTCGACAATGAAGCTAATTCGCCCAACACCAATAAATGGTCTGCATGAAAGTGTCCACAATCTTAACACTTACATCAGTCTTTATATGTGTAATTGTGCAGATTATATCCCAAATTATTGATAAAAACCAGGACAGATCTGCAAAACATGCACAATGAAATTGCAAGTTTATTGCAACAGTATTTTTCAAAATGGGTTTTGAGTGCACCAAGGCACCACTCACCAAAAGAAAACTAATCTAAAACAGACTAAAAAATCTAAATCAACCTCTTTCTTTGTTGTAACTTGTTCTTGGATGTTACTGGTTAGGCAAGCATCCATTGTCATATGTTGGCTAGACCAGGTAAGGATGACATAAAACTAGATGGGCTTCTAACAACAATCAACATGGCTGCCATTAGGTTAGCTTCTAATTCAAGATCTTACTGAATTCAAATTTCACCATCTACCATGGTGGGATTCAATGTCCCAGCCTGGATTTCTGAATTACAGTTCAGTGACATTACTATTATACCACCACCTCCTCAATACCTAATAAAGAACAATGGTCCCACCTGTAAGTGCTCACTAGTCATCGAACTGAAACAGAACAAAATCCATCTGGAATTGTTTTTAACCCACATTCTACTGTGCATTACATTATATGCTCTTTACATTTGCAGTAGTACCAAAGACTTTGACATTGCAGAAAAAAAACATCTTGTGCTCTGCCTTACCAAAGGGATTTTTTTAACAAGTCAAAACAGGCAACACACTACTGAACTTCCCTCATCCGACACCTTGGTGACTTCAAGATAGGACAATTAAATTTATAAGTAACAACCTCCTTTAACATCAGTAATGATTCTTTCATGCATCTGCCCCATGCCGGATGTCAAACTAATGAACTGATAAATATCAATTAAGTTCTTCTTGGAACTTTCCTTACAATGTTGGGAACCATATTAGCCTCCATCTAGGTTGGAAAATACAGGTTGGAGGCTTTAATATGTTCCAGTAGACATGTCCCATCTTCCAAAGGACCCTTGGATAGAAATTATCAAACTCAGTTGCTTTATTTTTATGCTCTTTATTCTATTAGTGTGGATGGGAGAGATCTCAATCTAACTGTTTGATTTTTCTCCTCTTTAGTCTGTAAGCAGAGATTTTTTAAAAAGAAAGTTTTATCTGTTCCAATTTTTGAAATAGTCTGCGATTTCACCAAATCCTCAGCTTGTTATATCCAATATAAAAAGTGATCAGGTACAAACTCATTTTAGAGTTAAACAGAAGTATGGCTTATTCACTTATTGAAACTCTGAATGCTTGTCACAACACAAACACACATACAAAGGTTGGGGGAAAAGTATTTTAAAACTAAAAATAACAATTTTTTTGGTTTTTCTTTGGGGATGAGGGTGTCACTGACAGGACTAGCATGTTCCACCACCCCTAATTGCTCTGAAGAAGGTGGTGATGAACTGACTCTTGAACTGCTCCAGCCCTCGGGGTTTAGTGTCACCTGCAACACTGTTAGGGAGGGAGTTGCAGGATATTTATCTAGATGCAGTGAAATTGCAATATAATTCCAAGTCAGGAAGCTGTGTGGTTGAGGGGACTTGCAGGTGATGTTCCCATGCAACTGTTGCCCTTGACTTTCTAAACCACAGGGTTTGGAAGCCCCTGTCAAAGAAGGTTTAGAGAATAATTGCAATATATCTTGAAAATGGTACACATTGCTGCCAGTACGTGTCAAGGGAAGAGACGTTGAACAATGCATTGGATGGGGTGCCAATCAAGCAGGATGCTTTGATCTGGATGGCGTTGAGCTTGAATGTAATTGGAGTGACATCCATCCAGGCAAGTGAAGAGTACTTCACATTTGCGACTTGTGGCTTATGTTCTGCTGGTAGTGTACAGTTGTGTTTTTACAATAATCAATGAAAAGTTGCTAGATTACCATTATCCAGACAGCTTTATAGTTTAGATTTATTAATTTTATTCAAATTTCACTAATTGGGTTTGACCCCCAAGGCATTTGCCTAGCCCTCTGGATTACAACTGAAATGACATTGCTACTACTCCATTAATGTCCCAGTTATGTTATTTCTTCTTTCTATTAAAAAATGCTCTAAACATTTGTTATAAACAATTGTATAATGCAGGGGTTTTCAAGCAGCATGCCATAAGAACTGTGCAAGGTCTGCTGCTAAACCAATGTAAAAGAAATCTAAAACATTAATGCATTTGATTCTTTAGCTTGTTGTATGCACCGTATTGTAAACTTCTTTAGTAAACCTCTAACTATAGTATATGCAAGTAGATGTAATGTTTATGAGCAATCAATTCAGCTGAAGAAAGTGGGTGTGCCGTGGAACTGTTTGGCTCATTGAACTGTGCCATGTTTCTGAAAAGTTTGGGAACCACTGGTGTACAATATCTACTGACAGTATCTAAATTTGACTCTAAAATTAACTGTAAAAATATGCTAAAACTGCTTAATTACAAATCCAAAACGTATGTTTCATCATATTGATTCAAAAGATAATAATAATGGATGTAGGTTTTTGGCTCAGTTAGTTCAAATACTGTTAACTGTGGACATGTGAGGCTGAATGTAGTAATCCTTTATTTACCTTTTATCAGTTCAAACCCCTGTCTCCAGCTTGTGCACCAACTGAATTTAAAAAGTAATACATCAAATTAAATTTCTGAATATACTTAGACACATTTAGGATCACCTCTCAGAGGTATCCTTTCCATACTGAAAATTTCAAGTTCCTCCATACTTTTCTGATGACTCGGATTCCTAGCACTGGAGATCAGATACAGCTGTTCTCTGAACAGTTTCTAACTTTTGACAACCAGAATTGGATGCAATTTTCAACGGTCCTGTCTGTCCAGAGCAAAGAGTACAATAATGACTCTGATTTAACTTTGTACTTCAACATTCTATTACTGTCTTTTTTTGATTGCTATATTTAGGTAGAAACGTTTAAGTCTAATCTTGAAACATCTCTTTCAATGTCACCTTCAGATAATTCAATACTATTCATCAAATATGTACATCATTTATTTTTCTTTGAGTATGTAACTAATTTCATTTATATCAAATTTCATCAGTCAGTGCTTCACTTTCTTCTAGAGTTTCAAATCATTCATCAAGTTTTGAGCTTCCATCATAGTTTGGTATAAGCTTTAAATTGGACTGCCTCACATAAATGGCCTGGATTCAGAAAACTGATGCAAAGCACAGAGCAATAGTGAGCCTCAGCAACGAGCCCAATCAGGACTTCGTACCAGCCTAAAAGATTTTTCCAACCCATACTTATCATTACCCAACTTTGAGCCAGTTTTTTATTTAAATGCATTCAGAGTTTCATTACATTGTCTTGAAATTAACAAATCACTTTATTTAATTACTTTTACATGGAAGGAAAGCAAGACTAACAAATCCGTATTTATGGTGTTTAACATCTTTTTAAATCTGACTATCACATGACTATTTCAAAATTGTTGCCATCTTCTCAGAGTTCAAAGAGTCCTCCAAAATTGTCAGTGTGTCACAACCACACTCTTGATGTTTCAGTACACTGGAAAAATATCTATTTCAAAAGATTTATTTGTTTTATACCAGTTTAGTCTGCCTCAAACCTTACCTCATTTAAAGTGAAGCTACTGATACTTTAATTGGGATAAGTTTAAAGATGGCATTTGCTAATATTTTTCCTTTGAATACTTGTAAGAGGTATTAATACAAAACATTCAGTACTTTGTATTCATCTTGTTTCAAAATGTTTGCATCGTCTTGTGATATTCACATTTTTTCTGATTACCATGTGGGATTATTTATTTTTTATTTGTATTCTGGACATCAGCTTACATGCATTTTTTCTTCAAAAACTCCTCAGCAGGGGTCATCCCTTAAATATTTTATAGTCATACCAATGAACCCCTCTATTTTGCTGCCCTCAAGGATTTCTACAAGCAATTATTTTCTCTTTGATTTGAATTCATAAAAGAAATTTTCCATGACTATTTTCACCACCAGGCATTGATGACCATCAACCCATTTGCTGAATGGAACACTTGAAAACATCCTACCTGACAACTGTCCCAAAGCATTCCCTTTGGGGAAAAAAAAATAAAAATTGAACCAAAACACAGCTATAATATGATGGGTTCTTGTGGTGCAGCCGTAGTGTCCCTATCACTGGACCAGGAGGCTCTGGTTAAAGCCCTGCCGAAGCATGTAACAAAATCTCTGGCTAGGCTGATTAGAAAATATCTGCAACCAGTAATGATTCACACAATATTATAGATAAAGCAACAGTGGAGTATGCTAGCATAAGATTCAGCAATTTTTGCTATACAAGTGGTGGAAAATATAGTCATGGGGGAGGTTTCAATAAGATATTAGCAAGTTTAAGTTTTCGTCAAGGCCATACTACCAATGCAACCATTTGCAGTAATGACATGAATAGCAAAGATTGTTTGTTTACAAACAGGCAGACTCTCTCTCTCGCACACCAGAGAAGAGTTGGAATTAAAAGCTTAGATCCAGTCAAGTGATGATTCAAACTGACCAGGTGCAGTGGGCAAAAGAGGCAAGATCAATTTCAAAAAAAGGGTCAGTGTAAAGAATTAGGATGGAACACAAAATGGTTCTAAAGGAAAAAGCTGGAGAGGTGGAAGACTATGAAATTATCAGAGGATTATAGGGATATTATTAAAATAGCCACACTAAAGAATTGTGCCAAAGTGCCACTACCAGGCCATTGGTATAACCTTTACAACATGGAATGAGGCAGAGAAGTTTTAGGAAGAGGGATGGAATCACTGACTCTAAGCCAGGCTTCTGGCATCTGTCACAAGATGTAAAGCAGACCTGGGCAAACACCAGCCTGGGCCACATGCAGCCACAGGAGCTTCCAATTCAGCCTGTGGCTGTAGCATTGATGAACGTAGTGCACATGCTCAATTGTTCCTGGTCAGTTGGAGAAAGGAGCTGTGAAAGTAAAATATAGGTCCCAGAAAACTTCAAGGAATGTACTTCAGAACAATGGAAGTACTTCTAGCTAAACAGGAATTGGACAGTGATTGAAGGCAAGAGGCAAGTCTTCCTTGAAAACTGCAGCTACCATTATAAAAGGATGAATGAACAAAATTATCTGTTAAAAGTGCAGTAATTTTGATTTTTTTATATTTTTGCAAATATTGATGCTGTAATGTCAAAACTTCAATTTATTTTACTACTTATAAAGTTTTAAGTGCAAAGTGATTCCTTCATAGTCTTGTTACTCCAATTTTCTCATTCAATCAGTGAAGAGGCTAATTGTTGTTAAAGTCTGGAATCAGCAATTTGTGATTTGAACCTGGTGCATTGAAGTCTTCATTGGTAAAAAGAGTCTCTTTCTCCCCGACTAGAATTGTTATAAATCTCTAATTCATTAACAGAATCATGGTTCACAATGTCAATATTTTTAAATTATCGATTCATATAGCCAAATTTTTGATGATACCAGAAAAATGGAACTTCAGTAAAACGTGAGATGACAACAAAGATTGTGGGTGAATTCCTCTGCTCTGAAGGGAATAAGGCTAGCTTTACAGGTGTTCAAAATCATGGAGGTATTATTAAATAAATAAGAGGAAATAGTTTCTAATGGCAGTAGGGTCAATAGCCAGAAGACAGAGATTTAACGCAAATGTCAAAAGCACCAGAGGACAGCAGATACGTAAACCAAAGGCTTCATATGTAATTCTGCTGTGCACAAACAATTGAAATATTAAAGCACGAATGTTGCTGCCTGCAATGAGTGCTAAGGGGCGGCACGGTGGCACAGTGCCTCACAGCGCCAGAGACCTGGGTTCAATTCTCACCTTGGGCAACTGTCTGTTTGGAGTTTGCACATTCTCTCAGTGTCTATGTGGGTTTCCTTAGTGCGCTCCGGTTTCCTCCCACAGTCGAAAGATGTGCAGGTTAGGTGAACTGGCTATGCTAAATTGCCTGTAGTGTTAGGTGAAGGGGTAAATGTAGAAGAATGGGTCTGGGTGGGTTGCTCTTCGGAAGGTCGGTATGGACTTGTTGGACCGACGGGCCTGTTTCCACACTATAAGTAATCTAATCTAATCTAATCTAATCTAATCTAATCTAATCTAAATGACTCCACAAGCAAATGTGGTTTAACATTTGGAGATCATAACTCAGTGTTTAGTTGTTGCTGCACTTCTGAAAATAACCGTGAAAAGATATCTTAGCCGGAGGACGGTGTCCAACCCTCCTGGATTTCAGTGAATGATTCCATACTTAAAGTGGTTGTCTCATGTTTCAGGTTGATTGTTGTGGGAATACAATGTATTCGATATTTTCAACATTTAAATCTTGTGCATTCACAGTATGCACTCATTCATTGCCCCCAGAATGAATAGAAGGACATAATGCAAGAATAAATGAGAGGTGATCATGTAGGGAGTAATGTCACTGAATTAGTTATCCAGAGTTCCAGACTAATGTTCTGAGAACATGCATGTAAATCCCACCATGGCAGACGATGGAATTTAAAATCAATAACAAATGAAGTCTGAAATTAATACCTAGCTTATTGGCAACTGTGCAACCAAGGTTGACGACAGTTCTAAAACCGCATTGCTCACTAATGTCCCTTTGTTACTGATCGAAAGAAGGTACTCTATCAAACAGCACTTAACAGTGCTAGTAACCTGCACCAAGATGTTCAGCTTGGTTTCCACCAGGACCTGTTGACTCCAGAAAAAAAACTGAATTCAAGAGCAGAGATGACTGCCTCTGACATCCGCAGTACTTGACCAAGCTTGGCAGCAAAAAGTCCAATACTTCAATTAATGGAAGTTTGGGATGTGGGAGAGGGTGAGCGTGAGGAACAGGCTTGCCTGATACCTAACACAATAGAAACAACATGCTAAACACAAATCTAAGTGATCCACAAATGGATCAATTGAGAGCTTTTCAGTACTGCCACTTCCAGTTGTAAATAGTGATGGATAATTAACTAACCGGAGAAGGTGGCTCCACAAAAATACCTGTCACCAATTGTTCCTTTTGAGATTTATTATTGTTTGATTCTATCGTTGAATGCAAGAAGAAGGTTGATCACTTCACAGATATATCAAATACTGCTAGGGTGATAAATAATTAGGAGGATCACACTAGATTACAAGAAAATGATCAATGGCGAACAGAATTCAATGTGGATAAAATTTTGGGTAATGCACTTGGGCAGGACACACAAGGCAATGGAAAACATGATGAGTGGTAGGATCCCGGGAAGCGCCTAGAAGCAGGAAGGTTATGTTAGAACTGTATATAACATTGGTTAGGCCACAGCAAGAGTATTATGTTCAGTTCTGAAACTCACATCATAGTATGAATGTGATAGTATGAGAGATGGTGCAGAGGAGATTTATCAGGAAGTTACCTTGGTTGGAAAGCTTCAGTTATAAAGAGAAACTGGACAAACTGGGGTTGTTTTCCTTGGAGAAGGTTGACAGAGGACATGATTGAGATGTATAAAATTAGTAGGGGAAGACAGGAAGAATCCATCCTCCTTACTGACGAATCAATTACTGGAGGCACAGATTTAAGGTAAGGGGCAGAATGCTTAGAAGAGATGCAAGGAATTTTTTTCATCCAGAGGGTAGTGGGAATCTGAAACTCACTGCCTATAAAGGAGGATAGAGGCTGAAACCCTCAGAATACTGAGAAAGTATTTAGATGTGCACATGAGATTCCAAGGCAGTCAAGGCAATGGGCCAAGTGCTGGAAAATGGAATTGGAATACTTAGATGGTTGTTTTTGACTGGCACAGATTCACTGGACTGAAGGGTCATTTTCTGAGCTATAGGTTTCTATGACTTTAAGACTATGATGAGGGAATTTCAGAGTTATTATTTTCATAAATAGGAAATTCAAGAGGATTTTCAGTAAAAATCAATACCATTTTCGACAAGAGCAGACCTCCTTTTGCAGCCAATGTTTTTTCTTGGGTCAATTAATGTTAAATAAAAAGAGACTTTCATAATGAGACTTACTCACATATCTCAGTCACAGTTTCCAATCCTTAAATATGGTCATTCCTTTACGTTTTCATTCTTCAGCTTCAGGATTCTAAAGTTCAATATTTGTTCCCACAATCTAGATTGCTATCTACTTTTCAATCTTCTACAAAATTATTGAAATAGTGAGATATGGAAGCCAATAGTTGCTCTATTCTTCTTGTAGACAAGCACGTGCTGTAATGGGAAAGAGATAGTTATGAATAGTTATACGAAACAAACCAAACACAGTTAAAAATAGTATGCTAAGAGTAACTGGGTGGTGAAAAGACATCTCAATTACAGTTTTATGATTCACCTTATGGTACTTACTTGTTCAGAACAAATATTAGAACAATTTCCAATGTTGAGCTCACAATATCAGCATTAGGGCAACTGTGCCAATAGCAACTTACACCTACTAGAACATCATAGTGATATGAATAATAATCACTTCAGAACATAATCGACAGAATTGTAACCATCAGGTAAATGACTCCAAGAAATAATTAATAGAATAGTAAAGAAAATGGTTAATAGCTATTAATAAAAAAAAAGATTCAAAGTTAAATTTGAAAACTAAATATTCATTGTTTTACAACAATTAGCATTAGATAAGGTAAAACATTTCACATTTTTTCCACCTTCCCATCACCTGAAAAAATAACTACTGAAAGACAGGCCTTCGTGTGGAACAAAAAAGAGCAAAGTCTTGAAAAATATGCTACGTAATGATAATCCATTTATTGAAACTGAAGGATCCAGGTCAGGTGTAAGCAAGCAGAGAGAGCCCTGTATGCTGTGATGCCCACAATCAAGCAGGATGGCCCCAACATGTAGTTATTTCACCCAGCGTGCCACTCAATTTGTGCACCACTCTCTCCCGGCCTGATGCTGGGGTTTTGAGGGTTGGGGGAAAGAATAAATGTAAGACTACAGCCCTTAGACAAACCTTAAATGTGTCAAAAGCATTAACTGTATCCCAATGCCAGCAACAACTCATTCACAATAAGTGAATGTGCTGAATGCTGAGCTGGACAGCCGATCCATTATTGGATCTTCTCATCAGATGGAACCTTTGAAGCCTTTTGAAAGAGGTAACTGCCGTGGAGCTGACATGGAGGTGACAGAGTTTAAAGCGTTTCCATCGAGGCAGTATATAATACTCACACTGAAGGGCAGGTGATCTTTGAGTAGAATAATAAGAGTCAGGTGAATTGTGAATGGTATGGCAATGTGCACACAGACTTGGTCAGCACCAGTCTGGTTTCTGGAAACAGTCTGTTTCAGTCTTCCCACTCAAGGATGTACCGAATAGAGAGGGTGCAAAACATGACCTACTCTTGGGAAATAAGCCAGGGCAACTGACTGAGGTGTCAGTGGGGGAGCACTTTGGGGCCAGCAACCATAATTCTATTAGCTTTAAAAATAATGATGAAAAAGGATAGACAGGGATCTAAAAGTTGAAGTTCTAAACTGGAGTCATAGTCATAGAGATGTACAGCATGGAACCAGACCCTTTGGTCCAACCTGTCCATGCCGACCAATTATCACAACCCAATCTAGTCCCACCTGCCAGCACCCAGCCCATATCCCTCCAAACCCTTCCGATTCATACACCCATCCAAATGCCTCTTAAATGTTGCAATTGTACCAGCCTCCACCACATCCTCTGGCAGCTCATTCCATACATGTACCATCCTCAGTGTGAAAAAGTTGCCCCTTAATCTCTTTTATATATTTACCCTCTCACCATAAACATATGCCCTCCAATTCTGGACTCCCCCCACCCCAGGGAAAAGACTTTGCCAATCCATGCCCCCCATAATTTTGTAAACCTCTATAAAAGTCACCCCTCAGCCTCCGACGCTCCAGGGAAAACAGCCCCAGCCTGTTCAGCCTCTCCTTATAGCTCAAATCCTCGAAACCTGGTAACATCCTTGTAAATCTTTTCTGAACCCTTTCAAGTTTCACAACATCTTTCCGATAGGAAGGAGACTAGAATTGCACGCAATATTCCAACAGTGGTCTAACCAATGTCCTGTACAACCGCAACATGACCTCCCAACTCCTGTACTCAATACTCTGACCCAAGATGTTCAAAGGTTGTTTGGTGGCAGATGTTCGCAGGTAAAGGGATGGATGGAAAATGGGAAGCCTTCAAAAATTAGATAACAAGAGTTTAGAGACAACATGTTCCTGTTGGGCGGAGAAAGGCAAGGCTGTTAGGTGCAGGGAATGCTGGATGACAACAGAAATTGAGGTTTTGATCATCAATAAGGAGGAAGTAAGGTAGAGAGAGCAGAGAAAATGTAAGTGAATCCTTGGAAGAGAATAAAGGCAGTAGTATACTGGACAACTAGCCATTTGGATACAGAACTGGCTCAAAGGAAGAAGACAGAGGGTGTGGCGAAGGGTTGTTTTTCAGACTGGAGGCCTGTGACCAGTGGAGTGCCACAAGGATTGGTGCTGGATCCTCTACTTTTTGTCATTTAGATAAGTGATTTGGATGTGAGCATAAGAGGTATAGTAAGTTTGCAGATGACACCAAAATTGGAGGTGTAGTGGACAGTGAAGGAGGTTACCTCAAATTACAACGGGATCTTGATCAGATGGGCCAATGGGCTGAGAAGTGGCAGATGCAGTTTCATTTAGATAAGATTTGGAGGGATATGGGCTGGATGCTGGCAGGTGGGACTAGATTGGGTTGGGATATCTGGTCAGCATGGACACATTGGACTGAAGGGTCTGTTTCCATGTTGTACATTTCTATGACTCTAATCAGTGTATCTCGTGTCATCTTTTATGCTTTTGCTAAGTGGCATGGCAAACTTCTCGCAAGGCAGTGACAAGTTGCCAATTAAGGGGATTAAGGTTGCTGAATAACATCCCAACCCACCAAACAGGCTACACAAAAGACCATAAGAGCACAAGTCATTGGAACAGAAATTAAACCATTTGGCCCACCGAGAACACTCTGCCATTTAATCATGGCTAAAAGGTTTCTCAATCCCACTTTGTTCGCTTTCTTCCTATAACCTTTAATCCATTTGTCAATCAAGAACTTATCTCAATCTGTTTTAAATATACTCAATGACCTGGCCTCCAAAGCTTTCTCTGGCAATTAATTCCACAGATTCACCACTCTCTGGCTAAAGAAGTTTCTCCTTATCTCCATTCTAAAAGGTCTTCCCTTTACTCTAAGGCTGTGACCTCAGGCCCTCATCTCTCCTGCCTATGGAAACATATTCCCAAAGTCCATTCTGTCCAGGCCGTTCAGTATTCTGGAAGTTTCAATCAGATTCCCCTTCATCCTTCAAAACTTCACCGGGTATAGTCCCAGAGTCCTCAAACATAGAGAAATCTTGACAATGGAAATTGACACATGCTCTGAAGGACTTCCATGCTGCACACCAGGAATCAACACTTCAGGACATGCTCCTTGGAGTGCAGGTTCATAGCTCCTTGAAAGTGGAGTCGCAAGTAGATAGGATAGTGAAGGCGGCTTTTGGTATGTTTTCCTTAGGAGTGTGGACACTGTCAGTCAGTACTCAAAGTGGTGAATGTCAGGATATGAGGAGCCAGATGTTGGACAGTCCATCAACCATCTTGACTTTTTCTGCACTCCTGGAATCGGTTTTCCTTCCAGAATGGACATTAGGGATGTGGAGACTGGTTTGATACAGTGAGAAAAATTACTCAGGATCTTGGCAAAACACCCAAAAAATTTGACGCACCTCACAAAAGATATGAGATTCAGTCCATAAACTTGGTTTCTCTCTCCACAGTCACTGCCAGACTTGTTGACTTCGCCAGTACGTATCTCAGATTTCCAATATCCACAACACCTTGCTTGTATATCCCAAATAATATTGTGAGAATGCTATGGTTCTTCCTCCTTTCTGTTATTGATGGCAATATTTCACATACAAATGCATTTTGCTCTTTTTCATGACAAACCCCTCTCATGTTCCTACTCTTACTGGTCACCTTAAGGGTATGACATCCACTGCCAATACAGTAGTGTATGGTAAACTTTGAAGTCCTTCACCCTTGGTCCACTCTTGCTTCACCATTTCTCCCATACATCATCTGGTAGGACGCTCAGTCTTATCACGGAATCTTCCACCAGCCTTCAAAGCAGTTTCTGCACCCTGCAACTGTTTTACTGATATCTACATGTACGAGAACCAGAACTCTCATCAGCAAAATGGAAGTTACAAGCCACTACTGTTACATCTCTATCTCCTGGAACCTCACTGTATGCTTGTAGATTTGTTAACTCATTATACCTTTCAAGCTTAGCACCCATCATTATATTCCATCAAATGAAGTTTGCCTTTTACCTTAGAAAGGCATCCTTCAAGTACATCCTTTCCCACCCATCGCTTATTCCCTAAGATTCAACACTATGACTTTGAGTTTACCATCCAAGTTACACTCAAATATTTACCAAGTCCTCAAAGATTTGGGATTCTCTTCAGCAATTTCAACAAGATATTTATGCCTAAGTATTTGACCATTATGTTCACCATCAATTGTCCCAGAGCCTGCTCACCTAACTTAAAAACATTCTCCAGTTACACAATTACACACATGCCCAATTAGAGTCATAGAGTCATAAGATGTACAGCAAGGAAACAGATCCTTTCGTCCAACCCGTCCATGCTGACCAGATATCCCAACCCAATCTCGTCCCACCTGCCAGCACCCAGCCCATATCCCTCCAAACCATTTCTATTCATATACCCATCCAAATGCCTCTTAAAATTTGTAATTGTACCAGCCTCCACCACTTCCTCTGGCAGCTCATTCCATTCACGTACCACCCTCAGTGTGAAAAAGTTTCCCCTTAGGTCTCTTTTATATCTTTCCCCTCTCACCCTAAAGCTATGCCCTCTAGTCATGGATTCCCCCACCCCAGGGAAAAGACTTTGCCTATTAATCCAACCATGTCCCTCATAATTTTGTAAACCCCTAAAAGGTCACCCCTCAGCCACCGACACTCCAGGGAAAACAGCCCCAGCCTGTTCAGCCTCTCCCTATGGCTCAAATCTTTCAACCCTGGTAAACATGCTTGTAAATCTTTTCTGAACCCTTTCAAGCTTCACAACATCTTTCCAATAGGAAGGAGACCAGAATTGCACACAATATTCCAACAGTGGTCTAACCAACGTCCTGTGCAGCTGCAACATGATCTCCTAACTCCTGTACTCAATACTCTGACCAATAAAAGAAAGCATACCAAACGCCGCCCTTCACTATCCTGCACGCCAAGGTCTCTTTGTTCAGCAACACTTCCTAGGACCTTACCATTAAGTGTATAAGTCCTGCAAAGATTTGCTTTCCCAAAATGCAGTACCTCACATTTATCTGAATTAAACTCCATCTGTCACTTCTCAGCCTATTGGCCCATCTGGTCAAGATCCTGTTGAAATCTGAAGTAACCCTCTTCACTGTCCACTACACCTCCAATTTTGGTGTCTTCTGCAAACTTACTAACTGTACCTCTTATGCTCGCATCCAAATATTTACGTAAATGACAAAAAGTAGAGGACTCAGCACCGATCCTTGTGACACTCCACTGGTCACAGGCCTCCAGTCTGAAAAACAACCCTCCACCACCACCCTCTGTCTTCTACCTTTGAGCCAGTTCTGTATCCAAATGGCTAGTTCTCCCTGTATTCCATGAGATCTAACCTTGTTTACTAGTTCCTCAGTCATTGGCTCAATCTCAGAAATGCTCCAAAGGAAAGTAGTACTGGAATCAAAACATTGATGATGTTTCTCTTTCCACAGGTGATACTCGCCCTGCTGAATTTCTCTCATGTTTTCTATTTATATTTCTGATCTCCAGAATTTGTAGTAATTTGCTTCTAGTTGAGCTTTAGAGGAAGTTCAACCTCGCAGTTAGAATAGGACAAGTAGGAAGCACGAACAGTTCCAAGGCTCAACCATCTTCAGTCACTTTATCAATGACAACACATCCCTCCCACCCCCCACTCACCACAAGGTCAGAAGTGTGCATGTGCGCTGACAATTGCATAATGTTCTGCACCATTCATGACTCCTTGAACACTGAAGTCATCCATGGCCAATTGTAGCAAGATCTGGACTACATCCAAGTTGGAGCTGACGGTACTTAGTAACTTTCATTCCACACAAGTACTAGGCAATGGCCATCTCCAACAAAAGAGAATCTAACCATCTCCCCTGACATGCAATGACAATGCCATTACTGAATTCCCCATTTCAATGTCCTGGGATTTACTACTGACCAGAAATTTGAGTTGACTACGTGTCCAAATACTGAGGGAAGACTTCTGTGGCAGTGTCCAGAGCTGTGAGGGTCAGGTTCAAGTCCCATCTGCTCCATACTTGTAAATAACATCGCCAAACAGTTTCAACTTGAAAATATTTATAAATAATGTGGCTGCAAGATTAGATCTAGGAATCTGTCATCATCAACATCCTGCGGCATACCATTTACCAGAAACTCAATTGGACTTGCAACTGACCTCTTGATTCTCAAAAGGCTGCCCATCATTTACAAGGCACAATTCAGGAATGTGATGTAATATTCCCTACTTGCCTGGATGGATGAAGTTCCAACAAAACTCAAGAAGCTTGACATCATACAAGACAAAGCAGTCCACTTGATCAGCACTGCATCAGAAACACCTGAGTCTCAGCAGTAGCAGTGCGTATGATCTACAAGATGCTCTGCAGAAATTCACCAAAACTCCTGAGCCAGCATCTGTTAAGCTCACAACCACTTCCACCTAGGAGGATAAGGGCAGTAGACACATGGATACCATCACTTACAAGTTCCCCTCCAAGCCACTCACGACCCTGAGTTGGGAATATATTGTCACTCCTACACTATTGCTGGGTAAAACTCCTGCAGATGCCTTCCTAACAACACTGTGGATCAGCCTATTGCAGTTGGACAGCAGCAGATCAAGAAGGCTGGTCACCATTACCTTCTTAACAGTAACATGGGCCAGGCAATAAATGCTGGTCAGCCATCAACAACCACATCCCAATAATGAATAAAGAAAAAATAAATGCAGAAAGCTACTAACACCACCAGTTAAATTCCTTTGTTGGTTGAGCTCACCATTAAGGTTAGGCTTCTCAGCTTCCCCCTTTGTGGAAGCACAGGGACCCTCAGGTTTAACTTACTATCAGTCTCACGAGAGAGAAGCCTATAGGTCTTCTGGGACCATGGTGACTTTCATTCACTTGAATGTGAAGCAGCCATGACATATGACTCATCAGACAAGCAGTCTAATCTTTCAGTAATAAGAAGGATTAACATACAGCATATGTGCTGCACAATGGAATATATTATTAACTACAGAATCCGAGTTCACAGACCATGTAATAATTGATAGTGGGGTTTAAGTTCATAGGACCGAAATATGCAAAAAACTGATATTCAAGATGCATTCCTAAAGACTTTTCAATTCAATGATCACCAAAAAAAAGTCAATACATCTATTACTATTTATAGTACATGCACCTGACCAAAACCTGATCAATCACAATCAATGTATTTCACTGCCACCCACTGTCAAGGGATACCTGGGTTGCAATTCTGTTGGAAAGAATTGCTTTTCTGAGCCAAATACATCATGGATCATATTAATAAAAAGAATGCACAAAAAAAAGGAACTACTCTGCAATGAAAGCAATGTTGTTAAACAAACAAGGTGTACAGTCTTGGCTGCCCTGCTATAGGAAGGATATTACTAAATTGGAGAGGGTGCAGAAGGTCTACAAGAATGTTACTGGGACTGGAAGGTTGGATTATAAGGAGAGGCTGGATAGGCTGTCACCTTTTCACTGAAGGGTAGGATGTTGAGGGGTGACCTTAGAGGTTTATAGAATCATGAGGGTCTGAGATCAGGTGAATAACAAATATCTTTACTCTAGAGTAGGGAAGTAGGTGAAAGGGGAAAGATTTAAAAGAGACCTGAGGGGCAACGTTTTCAAACAGTTGGCACATTCGTATGTGGAATGGACTGCCAAAGGAAGTGGTAGATGCAGGTAGTTACAACATTAATCAGACATTTAGGCAGGTACATGAGTAGACAAGGTTTGGAGGGATATGGGCCAAATGCAGGCAAATGGGACTACTTTAGTTTGGGACACCTGGTCGGCATGGAAAAATTGAACTGAAGGGTCTGTTTCTGTGCTGTCTGACTCTATGACACTAACAGATTTTTCTTTGGTTTTCACACTGAAGTAACAAGGCCATATAACAAAGCACAAAAAATCACACTTGGCTAACTTCACAAGTGTTTTGCTTCTTGGGAACTTAACAGATGTTGTTGGGTGGAGGAGACTGTGCAACAAAGCAGCCTGTTGAACAGCTGCCAAAAAATTGCAAAGGAAGGAATTTCAAAAAGGTTGGTGAGTATAGACTAAAAATTGCTGCATATCAAAAGCCTACAAATTTATTGTGTACTTTTCAGACCATCCGTGATGATGGAAACACAACTAATGGGAAAAACGTACAACTTCATTTCACTGATTTGCCAGCCACAGATGCATTTGTCTATGACAGTATTAGCAGGAGTGACCACTACACAATCCTTATGAAGAGCAAGTCGCATCTTCACAATGAGATTACCCTTGAATATGTTGTGTGCCATGACCATTGTGCTAAACAGGATAGATTTTGAGCCCATGTTGTAATTCAAGGCTGGGCATCCAGAAGGTATTGTAGGCCATCAGGAATAACAGAAATGTTTCCACCCACAATCTGCAAACTCACTGCCCAGCATATCCCCCACTCTACCACTATCACCAAGAGAAAGGATGAACTCTGGTTCAATGAAGAGTTCAGAGGGAAGATCAGAAGCACCATCAGGAATAACTAAAAAAGACCATATATACTCATGTATAGGTTGATCTCATGTATAAGTGGGCCCCTTATTTTTCATATATCTTGTGTATAAGTCAACCCTAGTTTTTCAGGAGTCTCTTCCTGACCGTATATGCAGCCTTAAAGGGCATGATTTGCACATTTTTGATTCAAATGCTATACCTGTATACATGTTACGCGCACCAGTATGTATTTGTGCAATACGATTTTCAAATCGTTAAATTGAATGCTGATAACTATATATACTGTATACAGAGGAATCTCGGTTATCCGAATAATGGATTATCCAAAGAAAATTTCAAGGTCCCACAAAAACATTACAAAGAGGTAAGTATATTCGATTTACCTCTATAGATGTGAAAACGCTGGCAAAATTAAAGAAACACAAGCAGCTCAAGCATCAGTGACTGGATACCTTTTAGGTAAGGATTGTTACACAGCCCTTTGCAAAAGTAAATGTTTTACAGTATTCCAGCACTTTACCAGGCTGTTCATTTTTTTAAAAAAGGCAAAGAACGCAAATGCATGCGCAAGGCAGAGCTTCAGTCTTTCTATCACATAACCGAGTTCCCGGAAACTGATATTGTAAATGGTCTTGCGATCATAGTTGTTGTTCGGGACCTTGTTTAATGCTTGGATTTCATGGTAAGGGTTTAGTTCTTCTCGTTTAAACCTGTATTTTGCAGACTGCAAAGATTAGTTTGTTTAAATGGCAGATTCATTAAAATTATAGATTTAAACAATTCTCCGCATAGCGTTAGGTCAGTATGGCCCACCCTGTTTAAGCTAAAATCGGTTATCCGAATGATCAATTAACCACTGAGCCACCCTACTTCGCTGCAACTTCAATAACTAAAAATTATTGAAGTTGCAGAGAAGAATAACAATAGCGTAGCTGCAAGGGAGTTCTGTGTTTTTTGAAAAACTTGTTGGAGATTGGAGGAAAAAAGCCAAACACTTAAAGGCTATGCCAAAACAGAAGTATGCCAACCAAGGAAGCTGAACAAGTGGCCACAACTAGAAGAAAAAATTGCTGACTAGGTAATTCAGTGTCATCAGAACGGAAGCATAGTGACTCGACAACGTATAAAAATATGCACCATAAACAAAGCAAAAAAAGATGCATTTAATAAAGCCAGTGCAGGATGGTACAGTAGGTTTATGAAAAGTTATGATTTAGTGCTTAGACAGAAAACCAAGATTGCCCAACGATTACCAGAACTTAATGACAGGTTAGTTGGGTTCCATTGCTTTGTAATCAGAATTCGGTAGAAAAATGGGTACAGGCTGTCATGCATCAGCAATATGGATGCACCTCCAATGAACTTTGATGTGCCAGAGAACAGAACTGTGGACAAGATTGGAACAAAAGCAGTTTTGTTTAAGACTACTGGCCATTGAAGGAGTCGATTCACTGTGGCATTTGTTTGTAAGGCAGATTGAACAAAGTTAAAGCCTATGGTGATTTTTAAGCAGAAAACTCTGCCCAAACAGAAATTTCTGTCAGGCATTGTTGCCCTCGTCCATGAAAAAGGTTGGATGGATGAGGGTGGCTGCAAAACTTGGATTAGGGAGGTCTGAAACATGCAATCAGATGGACTTAGAAAAGAAAAAAAACTTACTGGTTTGGGATATGTTCAGATCACACAGAATGAAAAGTGTTAGTGAACTTTGAGCTAACAATACTGACATTGCAATGATTTTTGGAGGCCTTTCGAGCATGTTGCAGCCATTGGATGGTAGCATCAATAAACTTTTAAGGAATTAATATGGAAGAAGTCAGACCCTTGGATGCAAGAAGAGGAAAAGAGCTTCACAAAGGGTGGCAACATGCATGCTCCATTACATGCACCTGTATGTGAGTGGATTATTGAGTCCTGAAAGGAGATGAAAACTTAAATTATTGTGAAGGCCTTCAAAAAATGTGGAATTTCTAATGCTTTAGATAGTACAAAGGATGACTATTCATAGTCAGATGGAAGTGATGACAAATCAATTGATGATCGCCTTGAGAGTGCAGATAAAGATGATCCATACGACTGTATGCTTGACCCAGATGACTGGATTGAATTATTCGGTGGTGCGACTGCTGATAACGGTGAATTTGAAGGATTTTAATGGACTTTTGCATGCACCGGTAACTTTTGTTTTAAGCAGCAATCCCATTATATTTGTGATATACGGTGAGAAGAGTCTTTTGCTGTGAATATCAGTTTTTTGATGTAAATTGTTTATTATATATTATTAACAGTTTCATGTGATCTTTTTTCAATAAAATACTATCAGTCTTTTTTTTGGTTTTACTGCTCCTGTTTTTATTTCATGAATTGTGTGTTGTACAAATACCATCGGTAGATGCCGGACCACCTGCTGGTATGCCTATTAATTTTTGTACATAGGTGTAGATCTACATGGACTTACGGTACTGGTAAATGGAATACGGTATGACAGCACCATTTGACTGTAGCAGATAGAATGGAGACACTGATTTTGTAGATGAATATTCAATAATGTGCATAATTCCTTTTCCTTTTCTTGTTCATTATTTTACGTAGAGATCTGGCTCTTGTTTGTCCATATTTTGACTCATGCCAAGCATGAATTTCATCCTCTCAATATTCCAAATGTGATCTAAATAAAGTCCTATGCAACTGCAATCTAACTTGCTAATTTTTATAGTCTGTGCCTTGACCAATGAAGGTAAGCATGCCTTCTTGACCAACTTATCTATTCATGTTGCCAATTTGAGGGAACTGTGAACCTGTCTACATAGATCCCTCTGTATGTTGATGGGACGATCTAGGGTTCTGCCATCTACTGTATACAGTACAGCAACCTTTTTATTAACCAGCACCTATGGGATCAGGAGTATGCTGGTTGATCAACAGGTCCACATATTCAATGTAAAAACACACACTCAATAATGGAGTGCAGGGAGTACACACATCATCGTCATACTTCATTTACTGCATAAATCACTTAAATAATAATGCACCTTTGCCTTAAAGTAAAACTAACTGGCAGGCAGCCTTCTCACTCGTACCCTCAACTGACTACTCAGTCATCATGGAGATCACATTAATACAGTAAACTTTGCAGTATTTTTGGTAGATAATTTTTGCCCATTTATTAAAAGTGCTGATTAAAACCAAGTTTGCTATACTTTCATCCTGTACTAGATCTTCCAAAATGCATCACCTCACATTTGTCTGGATTAAACTCCATCTGCCCTTTCTCCAGCCAAATCTCCAGCCTATCTATATCCTGCTGTATCCTCTGGCAATCCTCCTCACTATCCACAATCTCTGTGAAGTCCACAAACATATTGATCAGGCCACCTACATTCTCCTTCATTTATACATATTACAAACAACAGGGGTTCTGGCACTGATCCCTGCAGAACACCACTGGTCGTAGATTTCAAATCACAAAATTACCTATTACTCTGTTCTGCTACAGCTAAGTCAGTTCTGTACTATTCTTACCAGTTCAGCATGGATCCCATCTGACTTCACCTTTTGTATCAGCCTGCCATGAGGGACCTTGTCAAAGGCCTAGCTAAAGTCTACATGGACAACATCTACCATCTGCCCTTAAAAATCTCAATCAAATTTATGAGACATGACCTTCCCTGTACAAAACCATGCTACCTTTCGCTGATAGAACCATATTTTTCCAAATGCGAGAAAATCCTCAGGATCTTCAATAATTTCCCTTCCACTGATTTAAGACTCACTGACCTATAATTTGCCAGATTATCCCTGCTGCCCTTCTTAAACAAAGGAACAACACTGACTATTCTCCAGTCCTCTAGCATCTCCCCTATGAAGTAAAGAGCATACGAAGATTGTGTACAAGCCTCCAGCAATTCATCATATGCCACCCTTAGCATTCTGGAATAGATTCCATCAGGCCCTGGGGACTTGTCTACCTTAATGCTTTTCAAAACACCCAACTCCACCTCTTTTTTTTTTAAATACTGACACATCCTAGACTATCAACAAAAGCCTCCAGAGACTCACCATCCACCACATTCTTTTCCTTTGTGAGTACCGATGCAAAGTATATTAAGGACCTCACCCAGTTCCTCTGATGTTGAGTGTACCTACCAAGCTACCTCTTGCTCCTTATATATGGATAAAATGCCTTGGGATTTTCCTTAATCCTGTTTGTCAAAGATATTTAATGGACCCTTTTTGGCCCTCATAATTCCTTAGTTGAGTTCTTTCGTATTATCTTTGCATTCTTCAAAGGCTGTCTGTCTTCAAGTTTCCCAAGTTTACGTATGCCACTTTTTTCTTTTTGACTAAGCTCTCAATTTTTCGTCAACTAAGATTACTGAATCTTACCATCTTTTCCGTTATCACTGCTGCCTCACAGTGCCAGAGACCCGGGTTCAATTCCCGCCTCAGGCAACTAACTGTGTAGAGTTTGCACATCCTCCCCGTGTCTGCGTGGGCTTCCTCCAGGTGCTCCGGTTTCCTCCCACAGTCCAAAGATGTGCAGGTCAGGTGAATTGGCCATGCTAAATTGCCCATAGTGTTAGGTAAGGGGTAAATGTAGGGGTATGGGTGGGTTGCGCTTCGGTGGGTCGGTGTGGACTTGTTGGGCTGAAGGGCCTGTTTCCACACTGTAATGAAATGTAATCTAATATTTTCCTTCATTTTCATAGGAACATGTGGCTCTGAAATCTAAATCAACTGACCTTTAAAAGATTTCCACAGTCCAGATGTGGAAAATGGCGATTGTTCCCAAAATGCTTCCCCACTGAAACTTCGATCACCTGGCTGAGCTCATTCTCAATCTAGCAGGACTATTTACATATTGTTTCAAAATACTGTCTGTCTTGGACACAGCTAACAAATCCAATCCCAATCCCAAAAGCCACAAATCTGTTCCTTTATCACCTGTTGGGAGACCGAGTACAATCCCAAAGTGATTGCACCCTTTCCATTCCTGAGCTCTACCGAGATGAACACTCCATGGAGTCTTCCTTCAATACAGCTGCAATATTCTCCCAAATCAGCCCACCTCTAGATTTAGCTCTATACTACTGCTGTTCAAACCCAGGTTTGCTCTCCTTTCTCTGTTGCTGCTGCTCAGACTGAAGTCAATCCAGGCCCCACCCCAAGGTATTTATTCTAATGCTGCTGCTGCCATTGACACTCAGCCATGCATGGTGGCGAACAATTTAACTACTCACTGAGAAGGAGGCTTCACAAATTTCCCAATCATCAATGAAGGGGGAGGTCCAGCACATCATTGCAAATCAAAAGACTGAAGAATTCACAACAATCTTCAGTGACAAGTACTGAGTGAATAATTGGTCATTTAGTGGGATTCCCAACATCACAAGTGCTGGTCTTCAGACAATTCAGTTCACTCCATGTGATATCAACGAACAGAGTCACAGAGACGTACAGCACGGAATCAGACTCTTTGATCCACTCCGACCAGATATCCTAACCTAACCTCGTCTCATTTGCCAGCACCTGGCCCATATCCTTCCAAACCCTTCCTATTCATATCCCATCGAGATGCCTTTTAAATGGTATAACTGTACCAGCCTCAACCACTTCCTCTGGCAGCTCATTCCAGAAGTTGCCCCTTCTTTTATATATTTCCCCTCTCACCCTAAACCTATGCCCTCTAGTTCTGGACTCACGCACCCCAGGGAAAAGACCTTGCCTATTTATCCAATACATGCCCCTCATGATTTTATAAACTTCTATTAAGGTCACCCCTCAGCCTCCAACACTCAGGGAAAACAGCCCCAGCCTATTCAGCCTCTCCTTAAAGCTCAAATCCTCCAACCCTGGCAACATCCTTGTAGACTTTTTCTGAACCCTTTCAGGTTTCACAACATCCCTCCAATAGGAAGGAGACCAGAATTGCATGCAATATGTCAAAAATGGCCTAACCAATGTCCTGTATAGCCGCAACATGACCTTCTAACTCCTATACTCAATAAAGGAAAGTATACCGAATGCCTTCTTCACCATCCGATCTACCTGCAATTCTACTTTCAAGGAATTATGAACCTGCACTCTAAGGCCTCTTTGTTCAGCAACACTTCCCAGGACCTTACCATTAAGTGTATAAGTCCTGATTTGATTCATTTTTCCAAAATGCAGAACCTTGTATTTATCTAAATTAAACTCCATTCGCCACAGGTTGTTGGCACTGGATACTGAAAACATGATAACATTATGGCAATACATCTGAAGATACATGCTCCAGAACTTGGCACACCCTGAGCCAGGTTCTTCCAGTACAGTTATACCTGGAAGTGGAAAATTGCCCAAAGAATGCCCTATACACAACAAAGCAGGTCAAATACAAGTCAGGATTAGAGTGGTACTGGAAAAGCACAGCAGTTTAGGCAGCATTTCAGGAGCAGGAAAATCAACGTTTCGGGCAAAAGCCCTTCATCAGGAATAGAGTGCCTGCAGGATGGAGAGATAAATGAGAGGAGGGTGGAGGTGGGGAGAAAGCATAGGGTACAATAGGTGAATGGGGGTGGGGATGAAGGTGATAGGTCAGAGAGGAGGGTGGAGTGGATATGTGGAAAGGAAGATAGGCAGGTAGGACAAGTCATGGGGACAGTGCTGAGCTGGAAGTTTGGAACGGGGGTGAGGTGGGGGAAGGGGAAATGAGGAAACTGGTAAAGTCCACATTGAAGCCCTGGGGTTGAAGTGTCCAGAGGCGGAAGATGAGGCGTTCTTCCTCCAGGCGTCGAGTGGTGAGGGAGCGGCGGTGAAGGAGGCCCAGGACCTCCATGTCCTTGGCTGAGTGGGAGGGGGAGTTGAAATGTTGGGCCACAGGGCGGTGTGGTTGATTGGTGTGGGTGTCCCAGAGATGTTCCCTAAAGCGGTCTGCTAGGAGGCGTCCAGTCTCCCCAATGTAGAGGAGACTGCATTGGGAGCAACGAATACAATAAATGATATTGGTGGATGTGCAGATAAAACTTTGACAAGTCAGCCAATTAACGCCGCATCAGTTCAAAGTGAAAGAAAGCGTAATCAATAGTATTATCAAGCAACACTTGCTTAGCAATAATCTGCTCACTGATGCCCAGTTTGAGTACATCAGGACCATTCAGCTGCCGACCTCAATATAGTCTTGGTTCAAACGTGGACAAAAGAATTGAATACCAGAGGAGAAGTGAGTGACTGCCCTTGACATCAAAGCAGCATTTGACCAAATGTGATGTCATGGAGCCTTAGCACAATTATAGCTAATGGAAATCAGGTGAAAACACTCCAACTGGAGCCATATCTGGCACAAAAGAAAATAGTGGAGATTGTTGGGAGGTCAGTCATCTCAGCTCCAGGACACCTCAATAGCAGTTCCTCAAAGTCATGCCTTTAGCATAACCATCTTCAGCTGTTTATCAACTGCCATCCCTCCATCATAAGGGCAGAAATGGGAGTAAGGTAAGACTTTTCCAGCACCACTCTAATCTAGACTCAAAAATGGGAATGTTCATGTATGATTGCATAATATTCATGGAGAAAGTGAGGTCTGCAGATGCTGGAGATCAAAGTTGAAACTTTATTGCTGGAACAGCACAGCAGGTCAGGCAGCATCCAGGGAACAGGAGATTCGACGTTTCGGGCACAGGCCCTTCTTCAGGAATGAGCAGAGAGTGTTCAGCAGGAGAAGATAAAAGGTAGGGAGGAGGGACTTGGAGGAGGGGAGTTGGAAATGTGATAGGTGGAAAGAGGTCAAGGTGAGGGTGATAGGTCGGAGTAGGATGGAGGCGGAGAGGTCAAGAAGAAGACTGCAGGTCAGGAAGGCGGTGCCGGGCTGGAGGGATCCGGCTGAGACAAGGTGGGGGGAGGGGGGATGAAGAAACTGGTGAAGTCCAAGTTCATCCCCTGCGGTTGGAGGGTTCCCAGTCGGAAGATAAGACGCTCCTCCTCCGACCGTCGGGTTGTTGTGGTTTGGCGGTGGATGAGTCCAATGACCTGCATATCCTCGGTGGAGTGGGAGGGGGAGTTGAAATGCTGTGCCACAGGTTGGTTGGGTTGGTTCGTCCGGGTGGCCCAGAGGTGCTCTCTGAATCGCTCCGCAAGTAGGCGGCCTGTCTCCCCAATATAGAGGAGGCCACACCGGCTGCAGCGGATGCAGTAGATGATGTGGGTGGAGGTGCAGGTGAATCTGTGGCGGATATGGAAGTTTCCCTTGGGGCCTTGGAGAGAAGTGAGGGGGGAGGTGTGGGCGCAAGTGTTGCACCTCCTGCGGTTGCAAGGGAAGGTGCCGGGAGTGGAGGTTGGGTCGGTGGGGGGTGTGGATCTGACAAGGGAGTCGCGGAGGGAGTGGTCTCTACGGAAAGCTGATAGGGGAGGGGAGGGAAATATATCCTTGGTGCTGGGGTCTGTTTGGAGGTGGCGGAAGTGACGGCGGATGATGCGCTTTACATGGAGATTGGTGGGGTGGTAGGTGAGGACCAGTGGGGTTCTGTCCTGGTGGCGGTTGGAGGGGCGGGGCTCAAGGGCGGAGGAGCGGGAAGTGGAGGAGATGCGGTGGAGGGCACCGTCGACCACGTCGGGGGGGAAATTGCAGTCCTTGAAGAAGGAGGCCATCTGTGTTGTACGTATTTTGAACTGATCCTCCTGGGAGCAGATGCGGCGGAGGCGAAGGAATTGGGAGAATGGGATGGCGTTTTTACAGGGGGCAGGATGGGAGGAGGTGTAGTCCAGGTAGCTGTGGGAGTCGGTTGGTTTGTAGTAGATGTCCGTGTTGATTCGGTCGCCTGAGATAGAAACAGAAAGGTCTAGGAAGGGGAGGGAGGAGTCCGAGACTGTCCAGGTGAATTTGAGGTCGGGGTGGAAGGTGTTAGTGTAGTGGATGAACTGTTCAACCTCCTCGTGGGAGCACGAGGTAGCGCCGATACAGTCATCAATGTAGCGAAGAAAAAGATGGGGGGTGGGGCCAGTGTAGTTGCGGAAGATGGATTGTTCCACATACCCTACGAAGAGGCAGGCATAGCTGGGGCCCATGCGGGTGCCCATGGCTACTCCTTTTGTTTGGAGGAAGTGGGAGGATTGGAAAGAAAAGTTGTTCAGGGTGAGGACCAGTTCGGTCAGTCGAAGGAGGGTGTCGGTGGAAGGGTACTGGGTGGTACGGCGGGAAAGGAAGAAGCGGAGTGCTTTGAGTCCTTCGTGATGGGGGATGGAGGTGTACAGGGACTGGATGTCCATGGTGAAGATGAGGCGTTGGGGACCGGGGAAGCGGAAATCCTGGAGCAGGTGGAGGGCGTGGGTGGTGTCACGAACGTAGGTGGGGAGTTCTTGGACTCATGGGGACAGGACCGTGTCGAGGTATGCCGAGATGAGTTCGGTTGGGCAGGAGCAGGCTGAGACGATGGGTCGTCCGGGGCAGTCAGG
Organism: Chiloscyllium plagiosum; assembly: GCF_037043375.1. Lineage (NCBI taxonomy): Eukaryota > Metazoa > Chordata > Chondrichthyes > Orectolobiformes > Hemiscylliidae > Chiloscyllium > Chiloscyllium plagiosum. The sequence goes on from NW_028270161.1 coordinate 59,469,101, forward strand.
TTTGTGGATTTTGGGCAGGAGGTAGAAACGGGCGGTGCGGGGTTGTGGGACTATGAGGTTGGAGGCGGTGGATGGGAGGTCCCCTGAGGTGATGAGGTTATGGACGGTCTGGGAGATGATGGTTTGGTGGTGGGGGGTGGGGTCATGGTCAAGGGGACGGTAGGAGGAGGTATCTGCGAGCTGGCGTTTGGCCTCAGCGGTGTAAAGGTCAGTGCGCCAAACTACTACTGCGCCTCCCTTGTCAGCTGGTTTGATGGTGAGGTTGGGGTTGGAACGGAGGGAGTGGAGGGCTGCGCGTTCCGAGGGTGAGAGGTTGGAGTGGGTGGGAGGGGTGGGGGAGTTCAGGTAGCGGTTAATATCGCGGCGGCAGTTTGCTATGAAGAGGTCGAGGGCAGGTAGGAGGCCAGCACGGGGTGTCCAGGTGGACGGGGTGTGTTGGAGGTTGGAGAAGGGGTCTTCAGAGGGTGGGCGAGAGTCTTGATTGAAGAAGAAGGCACGGAGGCGAAGGCGGCGGAAGAAGTGTTCGGTGTCACTCCGTGTATTGAGTTTATTGACCCAAGAACGTGTGGGAACGAAGGTGAGACCTCTGCTGAGGACTGATCTTTCATCCTCAGAGAGGGGCAAGTCTGGAGGGATGGTGAACACACGGCAGGGCTGGGAGCTAGGACCTGGTGTGGGACTGGAGCTGGATGCGGGGGCGGGGTTAGGCCTGGGGGCGGGGACAGGCCTGGGGGCGGGGACAGAGGTCGGCGTGGGGGCGGAGTTGGACATGGTGATGGAGACCGGCGGGGGGGCGGGGTTAGGCACGGTGACGGAACTCGGCCGGGGGGGCGGAGTTAGCGCGGTGACGGAACGCGGCGTGGGGGCGGGGTTAGGCGCGGTGACGGAACTCTGTCGGGGGGCGGAGTTAGGCATGGTGGCGGAACGCGGCGTGGTGGCGGGGTTCGGCGCGGTGACGGAACTCGGCCGGGGGGCGGAGTTAGGCGTGGTGGCGGAACGCGGCGGGGGGGCGGGGTTAGGCGTGGTGACGGAACGCGGCGGGGGGGCGGAGACACATGCGGCGATGTGGTCCAAATGTAGGTTGCTGACGTCACTGGGGGCGGAAGTAGCTGCGGCGACCACGGAGACAGAGTTCTTCCCCATAGCCGCGGAGGTCGCCAATCTGTTGGTGATTGTCTTCATGACGATCGCAGAGCAGGTTGTCTGTGCGGCGATCCCGGAGGCGGTTGTTTGGGCCGCGATCATGAAGGTTGCGAGGTCGGTGGGGGCGGAAGTGACGTCATCGGCGGCGGCGTCTGCGGCTATTGCCGCGGGCGCTGTAGCGGCCGCATGTGTAATGGCGCCGGACTGGTTTCGGAGGCCGATGGAAGTTTCTGGAACGGTTGAGGAATCCGGAGTTTGGGGGTAAGTGCATGAAAGTTTTTGGTACTTACTGCCTTTAATTTCCGAAATGGCTAGAATAATATTCATCACCATTTAGAAATCTAAGATATGGAATCTCTCTATATGCAAATGTAACAAAACCTGGGCAATTTTCAGACTTTAGCCTGAAAACTGACAAGTAACATTCATGCCACAAGTTCCAAGCAATGATCACCTCCAACGAGAGAATCTAACCATCTTCTCTCGACATTGGGGCACTAAGTATGGGAGTCAGGAAGTCAACTTATAGCTTTATAAAACTTTGATTAAAACACATTTAAGAATATTGCATTCGATTCTGATCACCACATTACAGGAAGGATGTGGAAGCGTTGGAGAGTGCAGAAGTTTACCAGGGCTCTCCCAGAGTTGAAATGTCAAATACTAGAGGGCATGGATTTAAAGTAAGAGCGGGAAAATTCAAAGGAAATGTGGCGACAACAGCAGTTTAGAGGCTAGCAATCTTGCAGCAGGTAACTCACCTTCTGACTCTCCTATGCCTGTCCACCATCTACAAGACACACGTCACAAGTTTGCTGGAAGACTCATTTATCTGAATGAGTGCTCCAACAACATTTACTATCCAGATCAAAGCAGTCCAAATGATTGGTATTGTATCATAAACGTCTACTCCCTCCTCCACTGATGCTCAGAAGCAGCAGTGTATACATCTAGCAAAAATTCATCAAACCTAAGAGAGTACCTTTCAAAATGTCAGCATGAAGTCACTGCCTTTTTTGACAGTCATTGCCAAGGAGTGGTTGGGTGACAAATTGTAAGCGGCGTTAGTAGTTTACTAGCAATTGCAGAAGGTATGACTCTGTTGCCTGCTAATCGGTCATGGTTCCTTGTTTTGTGTGTTATTATGTCATTATATAATGTAACTGAAGAACTTTTAAATAATTCTAGTAATTAATTTTGACTTGACTCCAAGTTCTATTAATTTAAAAATTTCCCAAGATCTTAATTCTATCCATTTTATTAATTCTTCCTATCCAAGTCTTGGAAATAGTTCAAACCAGTAAACTGGCAAACAATGATTGTTTTGGAAGTATTTTCTCGACATTAATTTATTAAGTAATGTTACAATTCAGGTAAATTTACAAAGATTCACAGGCCTTCAAAGAACATAACATAGCAACAACCACCTTTTATCACAAATATATTCTGCACCATACTTGACCAAATAGAACATTACTACCAATAAGCATCATTTACAGTACCCACTGCTTATACAGTTCAAGGATGGAGAGTTTTCTCCCTTTAAGAAATACAGTATATCACTATCTCCTGAAGACATTGCTCAGGTTCATTTTAAATTTCAAACAAAGCAGAACTTTCTGGTGTCTCTCCAAATTGACCATCTTTCATTTATAAGTTGGAAACCAATTGACAGCATTCTTTTTTGATCACTGCGTGTACAAAATTTTCTCAGCACCCAAAATCTACACAAATCAACACAATTATTGAAAGGATTTACTCAATATCCCTCCTTTTAGCCCAAACTACAAATATATAATCCCTAATTCAGTATTGACTGGAATTCAAACTTACATGTTTTCTAATCAATGTGATTTCGTCTATTATATACTGAATCTTTGAGAGGACATTGGTGGAACAGGGTGGAATAACCTAATTTCTTTTCTCATCTAGCAGAAATGATCTGTCTAAGGAAATCCATTAAAACAGGAAATTACATCAGATATCAACCATCTTTAATAAAAGCCCAGAAAACAGGAGGAATTCAGCCTTTGAGCCTTTCAAGCTTGCTCTGCCATTCAACATGATCATTCAACTCAACACCGTCTTCCACTTTCTCCCCATACCATTTGGTTCTCTTTGGCCCCAAGTATTCTAACTCCTCCTTGAAAACATTCAATATTTTGGCCTCAACCATTATCTAAGGTAGAGAATTCCACAGGTTCAGCACTCTTTGGGTGGAGAAGTTTTTCCCCATTTTGGTACCCACCCCATATCCTTAAACTGTCACCCTTGGTTCTGGACTTGCCTGTCATTGGCAACATCCTTTCTGCATTTACCTTGTCTAGTCCTGTTAGAATTGTATAGATCTCTATTTAATGCCCCTCGTTTTTTTAAACAACAGTGAATATAGTCCTAACTGATCCAGTCTTTATTCATACGTCAGTCCTGTCATCCCAGGAATCAGTACGGTAAGCCTTTGTTGCACTCCTTCCTATTGCTCCTCAGATAAGGAGAATAAAAGGGGAACAAAATACTCCAGGTGTGGCCTCACCAAGGCCCTGTATAATTGCATTCAATCGAAGATCTCCTGTAGCAGCAGCACTTAGGAATCAGAGATGAGCTCCATACCAAACTCTTAAAATTGAGTCAAGTGTCCCAATCAACAGGTTCCTTAATTTTTATCCCTACTGGCCAGGGTTCCTTCAGGCTACCGACCTTAGCAAACCATCTCAGGAGAGTCTGCAGTGAGAAAGGATGGTCAATCAAGTTCCAAGAACTCATACAGAAATGAGATTCTACTTCTGCAAAGGTTAGTCTTCAGGACAGTCTGACTATGCTGTATAGTTTTTGAGTTTTATCTACATTTCAATTTTGTGAGCTTTTAGCCTTTACTTACTAGAAGGGAATGATTCAATTTTAAAGCAGTAATTGCTGAAATTTAGAGTGGAAGCTTAGAGTGAAATTTAGAGTAACCATACCTCTGGTTCACTTTCAGAATAGAACACAAAGACACAATCTAGCCTTGCAAACAAGGTACTAACTGGGCATACATGCTTTTAAATTGATTTTTTTTTAAAAACATGGAATAAAGAAGTTTAGTCAGTTTAACCTAATGTTAAAGAATTCACAACAGCCATTTGAGGTTTTACTTAAACACAATAGCATTGAAAGAAAAACTTGAATTTTTAAAATGCCTGTCACAATGGCATGGTGTCTTGAAATACTTTGGGGTGTAGTAACAATTATAAAAAGATGGAAACTAGAAAGAATAGGCCACTTTGTCCTTCAGGCCTGCTCCACCACTCAATATGAGAATGGTTGATCGTCTATCTCAATGCCATATTTCCACTTTCTCCCCTTTCTGGGCTTGAAACTTTGACGCAGTTTTCTCTTCACAGGTATTGCCAAACCTGCTCAGTTTCACCAGCAATATTGGTTTTTGTTTAAGCTTTACAGCATCTGCAGTTTTTTTGTTTTATTCCAGAAATATGGCTTTTCATTCCCTCATCTAGGCCATTTATACATATTGTGAATAGCTGGGGCCCAAGCACTGATCTTTGTGGTACTCCACTTGTCCCTGTCTGCCACCCAGAAAACAACCCAATTATTCCCAACCAATTCTCAATCCATGACAAAATATTATCCCCTACCCCACATGCTTTATTAACTCAGCCTAACCTCTTATGCGATACTCTATGAAAACTCTTTTGAAAATCCACGCATTTTTCATCTATTCTACTACAGTAGCGCCTCAACATACGAACGACCCCGTTCACGAACAAATCAGTTTACGAACAGGATTGTAAGTAAAATTTTACTTCAAAGTACTTACGAAATTCAAGGTACGAAGGTACGAATGCAAAAAGCCCGTGGTTTCATTGTCATTGTTCTGCTTTTCTACACGCGCTTTGAACGCAAAAGCTCTCAGGCCACGCGTGATGTCATTCAGTTCGTCTTTGGCACACGCGCGCTGTGAACATCCAACGTCCAAGCATTCTTACGCTTTTTTTTGTTTTTTGCATTAAATTAGCCCTCACTATGGCTCCCAAGAAAGTAAAAAGTGGTAGTGTTAGTGGTGTTAAGAAGCCTAAACGTATTACTGTAGAAACGAAGAAGGAAATAATAGCTAAACACGAGAATGGTGCTTGTGTATCTGATCTCGCTATGCAGTACGACATGGCGAAATCGACTATCTGTACTATCCTAAAGAACAAAGAGGCACTAAAGGCAGCTGACGTGGCTAAAGGAGTGACTATTTTAACGAAGCAAAGGCCTAAATTGTTAGACGAGGTTGGAAAATTATTATTCGTTTGGATAAATCCATAAGAGCTTGCTGGAGATAGTGTTAACGAGACTATAATCTGAGAGAAGACTCTACACATACACTGATTTGTTGGTGACACCGCCGAGTACAAGTACTGCTAGCGTTGAAGAATTTAAAGCCAGCAGAGGCTGGTTTGATAAATTTCGTCAACCAACTGGAACCCATAGTGTAATAAAGCACGGAGAAGCTAGTTCGGACAAAAAGGCAGCGGAGGACTTTGTGAAGGAATTCAATAAGTTTGTCGAAGATGAAGGTTATGTCTCACATCAAGTTTTTAACTGTGATGAAATTGGACTTTTCTGGAAATAAAAGCCCAAAAGGACCTACATAACCCAAGAGGAGAAGGACTACCGGGCCACAAACAATGAAGGACATGTTAACGCTTTTATTGTGCGCGAATGCAAGTGGGGATTGCAAGATTAAGCCTCTATTAGTCTACCACTCTGAAAATCCTCGTGTTTTTAAACGCAATGTGTTGAAGGCGAAACACCCGGTAATGTGGAGGGCGAATAGCAAGGCTTGGGTCACGCGAATGATTTTTATGGAATGGTTGACGGAAGTTTTTGCACCAGCTGTCAAGGAATATCTTGAAACAAATAATTTGCCACTTAAGTGTCTTCTAGTAATGGACAATGCTCCTGCCCATCCTCCAAATTTGGAAGACGACTTGGACATTGAATACGACTTCATAAAAGTAAAGTTCCTTCCTCCCAACACCACTCCTCTCATCCAACCCATGGACCAGAATGTCATTGCAAATTTCAAAAAATTATATACGAAGGCTCTGTTCGCCAGGTGTTTCCAGGTCACCAACGACACAGATTTGACCCTTGGTCAGTACTGGAAGGACCACTTCAATGTCCTCCACTGCATAAGCCTTATTGATAAGGCATGGAACGAGGTCTCTTTCCTTATATTGCAGTCGGCCTGGAGGAAACTTTGGCCAGATTGTGAACCTGAGAGAGTCTTCGAAGGTTTTGAGGAGGAGACATCAGTAAATGTAGTGAACGAGATTGTGACTCTAGGCCAAAATATGGGCTTGGAGGTCGATGAGGATGATGTGGCGGAGCTGGTGAAGGACTACAGACAAGACCTCAGCACAGAAGATCTTGTTGAATTGCAACAGGAGCAGGTGAAGGTTATGCAGTAGGAGCATTCTGGAGAGGAGGAAGGAGAGGGAAGATGTAACAAGTGTTCAAATCAAAGACATTTGTAGCAAACGGAGTGAAGTGCAGGCTTTTGTTGAGAGGCATCACCCTAACAAAACTGTGACCAACAGAGCAGTGAACATTTTAAATGACAATGTGATGTCCCATTTTCGGAAAATTCTGCAACAAAGAAAAAAACAAGTTTCTCTGGATCGTTTTCTTGTGGCATCACCAACCTCCAAGAGACAAAAAAGAGAAAAGACTCCGGAAATACCCGATCAATGGGAAAATTGATTCAGTTCGCGAACTTTTCGGCCCGGTCCCAGAACGGATTAAGTTCGTAAGTCGAGGCGCTACTTTATTTATATCCTCAAAAAAATCTCCAGTAGATTTGTTAAGAATACTTTGACTTTCATAAACCCATGCTAGATTTGTCCAATTTTGCGAATGCTTTCCTAATTGTTTCATTATGCTTTCAATGGACTCAAGTATTTCCCCCAATACGGATGATGGGCTGACTGATCGAAAATTCTGTTTTCTTTCCTCTCCCTCCCTTTTTAAATAGTAGGGTCACATTTGCTATCCTTCACTCTAAGAACTGCTCCACAGTCTTTCCTGAACACTTTCTGCTTGTGGGTGACCACCTCCTGGAACACTACATTTACTCCAACTGTCCCAGAAGCTGGGAATTTCTGAGCTCCACTTGAAGCTGCTGGAGATGTTTCCAAAAAACATGAACCCAAAACATAGTTAAAGCAAAGCTATTGAAAACTGATCGAGTTAACCTAAAGAACAAAAATCTATTCAAGAAAAAAAAAGTCTTGTTTAAAGTTATTCACAGGGAACAAGTTCAAACAAATGTATAATTACATGATGTAGAAAAACATGAATTGTCACGATGAAAGGGGAGAAATATGGCAAACCTAATGAGCATTTGATTTTTAGAAAGGTCTGATGAACTTGTTGGCTGCAAGAAAATAACATGTTTGAATTCCCAATCTCTGCATCAAATGTGGTTGCGTGTTACTATAGGACAAATTGTAAGTTTAATAAATTTCTAACTTCTAACTGCAATATTCAAATACCCAAGAACAATTGGAATGTCTGAAATTATAAATAAAACCTTACTTTCAACATTTCCACTATCACCGGAAACCAGCAGCGCTGAAGAGACCTAACCACCACCAAGTGCACTGTGAATTATTTTTTAAATCACAATCATTTTTGCAGAAAAAATAATTTTCTTAAAGCCTTAAGTATGAAAACGATCGGTTTCAACTACCTTTAAATATTCAGTATAAATTCCTTAACCATGTAGACTACCTTGAGGACCAATACCTTGTAGGTCAGAGAAGTTACATGTCTGTGAAGACTTGTCAAATATTTTAGCAAAATATACTGGAAATATAATGCTATTCTACATTAATTGATACAGGTACATATTTAACAACACTGCTCCACAAAGACTTCAATAACTGTGAACTATTTTTGGTTGCTCAAGTAACATGAATGTCAATCATCTACATCAAGGCTATAAAATGTGAACAGGAAGAGGAAAATAAATAAAATCACTACAGAAGACCCCAATGGGATTTTAAAAATCTTCAATAATAAATTTCCACATCAATGATATTACATGATCCGGTTTCATTTTTGAGGCTAGTTCCTTTAGAATCCTGTGTATCAGTAGAGGAATAAAATTAATGCAGGAAACACAAATGAAATTGACAAACAAGGCATTGATTTGCAGCAAATTATATAGATTAAAAGCAAGTAGCTCAATCTCACGACTGTTGTGTCAAATATTAGGCGTGCAATCAGAAAATAAGGATATTTGTGGGCGAAAATTCAAATTTCAAGAATAAAAGCTTGAATTACAGTTCATAAACTAGTTAAGATCTCACTGCTCTAGAGCAATGTAAAGTTAAAGTCACCATTGTCCTACCACTTATGAGCAAGAGAAGAGTCGTGGTGTTTAACCGATAGGTCATGATACCTCAGGCAAGAGGAGAGGTTGAGAAGGGAGAGTCCTTCGTAGTAACGCCCTGAGTTGACACTTAGCCCCCAAAGGTTAGTCAGGAGGGTTTCATACAGTTGACTGTGACTATTTTAATTTCTGGCACCTTATTGTTGCCAGGTGGTCCATCCAGTTTCGTTTTTTTCAGACTTTCGAGCAATTGATACAAAAGTGGCTTGCAACGCTATTGGTTTCATGATCATCACTGGGTTCTTAATTCCGGATTTTCTTTATTGAAGATAGTCTAGACACAAACTATTACTTATTTTAAAGGCAGCTGTAAGGCTTGTGTTCAAGATGCAATTCGATTGGTCAAATTACCAAGCTTGAAGCAAAACACACTTTATTCATACACTATAATTAAAATACAGACAAAATAAAAGAACTGCTTAACTGTAATGCACCAAAATGCTTAATAAAAAACATGTATAAAACTACTAATTCATTGTTTCATATATTAACTGTTCCAATATCCCATAACCACACTCTTGGCAAAGGCAAATTCAGTAAAATAGATTGTCTCACATGCCTAGCAGCAGGAACAGAACCCGAGCTTTTAGCTGTACGAGAGAGGGAAATAAGAACTTCCACATTTAGTTTCAAGACCTCAGCAACTACTCCTGAAAGCTAAAAGAAATCCTTGTTCTGTGGGAGCTTGACCCACACACCCATCCGGGCTGCTTCTTTGTTCCACCTTGCAAGAAAAAAGGCCTCACAAGCTGTTAACTTTATTGGCTTTGGAGCAGACTGCACAGCACATCTGCCTCAACCTTTCTTCATTAAAAAAGGACAAAATACACTTCTTGAAGCCATAGTATCATCACATAGTCTATAATTTGGGTCATTTTTTTGTGTGAAAGTCACTATTTAAGTATATATTGTGTGGTCAAATGCATGAATGAGCTACAGCTATTGAAAGAACAGCTGAATAGATTGGGGCAGATCAAGCAGCTCAACCACCACTCCAACAATTGAGTGGACAAGCCAAAGGTGCCACTGTACTTGCCTGCCGAGAATAGCATTAATCACAATAGTGGTGTGGAAACCCTTATATCATTGTTAAGTGACCACTTAGGAGCCTTAAGTGCGAGTGAAAGATATCCAACTTACATCACATTTGTTGTGTTCTCTTCGACAATTCACTGCACAGATTGAAACTGGCACTACAATGGTCATGTATGGACCCAGCTCAGTCGGATAGACATGATTGAGAATACAGGAATTGGCATTAACATGAGCTTTGATCATCATCGTTAAAATAAAACTCCTCCTGCAAAAGCATTCACACAATCTACATTTGCAACTGAAAAAAATCAAAATTATTAATATCTTTTAAAAAATCGCCATCATTCTGGGTAATCCAAGATGGAGGATGGGAAAAATTTCTGGCTGTAACAGGCTGCTCCTTTTATGAGGTATTTTAGGTGTTGGAGGTGATTTTCTCCAATTCCAGGAGCAGCAATTACTGTTTTATATGCTGCTGCATTGTTTTAGACCTTTGGAGAAAATAAAAGTCAAAACAACAGCACTTTGAAAAGGGAGAGGAACAGACAAAGGCAGCACATGGTGACGTCAGTATAGGAGAGAGCGAGTGAGAGAGAAAGAAAGAAAGAAACCCACATTGCTAACTGACACAGCAGTGAACCAGCAGAGTTACTGTCTTTGCTGTTTGAATTCATGTATCGCTGGACATCAGAGTGAGTTTGGGAAAATTAACAAACAGCGAAATTCACAACTAATCTTGGAGGAACCTGTTTGGGAGAGGTCACAGCACAGAAACAGATAAGTGAATATTTTTAAGTATGGTCTTACAGTAAGTCTGCAGCAGTGAGTAGAGTAGGTTCTTTCTTGATTACATGCTTTATTGAGGTTTGTCTCTTGATTAAACTTATAAGCCATAAGTATTAAGTTAGCCTGGAGCAGTGTTTTGTAGAGGAATAAGACAGTGCTATTTTCAAGATCTATAGATTGAAAGAAGCAAAAATGGCCTTTAGGAGAGTGAGATACTCTTCTTGTCGGATGTGGGAATTGAGGGAGAGTTTACGTGTTACTGAGAATTATATCTGCCATAAACGCCATTGGTTGAAAATCCTATCATCAAATCAAATGGATCGGTTTGAGATAGAGGCAATGAGGAATTTACAAGAGCAAGGGAATGTGATGGATGGCAGTTAGAGGAAGGGATAAAAGTTGCAAATACAGTCATATAGATGGGTTAACTCCACGAAAGGTGAGAGAGGAAAGCAGGTAGTGCAGAAGTCTTCCGTGGCCATCCCCATTTCAAACAAGCATGCTGTTTTGGAAAATGTAGGGACTGATGGATTCGCAGGAGAATGTAGCACAAATGGCCAAGTTTCTGGTATCGAGACTGGCTCCAATGCAATGAGGGACACATCAGGTTCCAAGAGATCAACTGTGTTAAGGGACTCTCTAGTCCGAGGCACAGACAGACATTTTTGTAGCCAGCAGCGAAAATACAGAATGGTGTGTTGCCTCCCTGGTGCGAGGAATGAAGGATGTCTCAGACAGGGTGCAGAATGTTCTCAAGGGGGATAGGGACCAGCAGGAGGTCATTGTACACATTGGAACCAATGACATAGGAAAAGAAAAAAGATGAGATTCTGAAGGAAGAATAGAGAAAGTTAGGCAGGAATTTAAAAAGGAGATCCTCGAGACTAGTAATAACTGGACTACCCCCGGTGCTGCGAGCTACTGAGGATAGGAATAGGAGGATACAACAGATGAATGCATGTTTGAGGAGCTGGTGCATGGGAGAAGGATTCACATTTTTGGATCATTGAAATCTCTTCTGGGGTAGAAGTGACCTGTACGAGGACGACGGATTGCACCTAAATTGGAAGGGAACTAATATAATAGAACATAGAACATAGAACAATACAGCACAGAACAGGCCCTTCGGCCCACGATGTTGTGCCGAACTTCTAACCTAGATTAAGTACCCATCTATGTACCTATCCAAATGCCGCTTAAAGGTCGCCAATGATTCCGACTCTACCACTCCCACGGGCAGCGCATTCCATGCCCCCACCACTCTCTGGGTAAAGAACCCACCCCTGACATCTCCCCTATACCTTCCACCCTTCACCTTAAATTTATGTCCCCTTGTAACACTCTGTTGTACCCGGGGAAAAAGTTTCTGACTGTCTACTCTATCTATTCCTCTGATCATCTTATAAACCTCTATCAAGTCACCCCTCATCCTTCGCCGTTCCAACGAGAAAAGGCCGAGAACTCTCAACCTATCCTCGTATGACTTCCCCTCCATTCCAGGCAACATCCTGGTAAATCTTCTCTGCACCCTCTCCAAAGCTTCCACATCTTTCCTAAAGTGAGGCGACCAGAACTGCACACAGTACTCCAACTGTGGCCTAACCAAAGTCCTGTACAGCTGCAACATCACTTCACGACTCTTGAATTCAATCCCTCTGCTAATGAATGATAATACTCCATAGGCCTTCTTACAAACTCTATCCACCTGAGTGGCAACCTTCAAAGATCTATGTACATAGACCTCAAGATCCCTCTGTTCCTCCACCTGACTAATAACCCTACCATTAACCCTGTATTCCGCATTCTTATTTGTTCTTCCAAAATGGACAACCTCACACTTGGCAGGGTTGAACTCCATCTGCCACTCCTCAGCCCAGCTCTGCATCATATCTAAGTCCCTCTGCAGCCGACAACAGCCCTCCTCACTGTCCACAACTCCACCTATCTTCGTATCATCTGCAAATTTACTGACCCACCCTTCGACTCCCTCATCTAAGTCATTAATAAAAATTACAAACAGCAGAGGACCCAGAACTGATCCCTGTGGAACTCCACTTGTAACTGGGCTCCAGGCTGAATATTTACCATCTACCACCACTCTCTGCCTTCGACCGGTTAGCCAGTTTTCTATCCAATTGGCCAAATTTCCCTCTATCCCATGCCTCCTGACTTTCCGCATAAGCCTACCATGGGGAACCTTATCAAATGCCTTACTAAAATCCATGTACACTACATCCACTGCTCTACCCTCATCCACATGCTTGGTCACCTCCTCGAAGAATTCAATAAGACTTGTAAGGCAAGATCTACCCTTCACAAATCCGTGCTGGCTGTCCCTAATCAAGCAGTGTCTTTCCAGATACTCATAAATCCTATCCCTCAGTACCCTTTCCATTACTTTGCCTACCACAGAAGTAAGACTAACAGGCCTGTAATTCCTGGGGTTATCCCTATTCCCTTTTTTGAACAGGGGCACAACATTCGCTACTCTCCAGTCCCCTAGTACCACCCCCGTTGCCAGTGAAGACGAGAAGATCATTGCCAACGGTACTGCAATTTCCTCTCTTGCTTCCCACATAATCCTAGGATATATCCCGTCAGGCCCGGGGGACTTGTCTATCCTCAAGTTGTTCAAAATGTCCAACACATCTTCCTTCCTAACAGGTATCTCTTCTAGCTTACCAGTCCATTTCACACTCTCCTCTTCTACAATACGGTCCCTCTCGTTCGTAAATACTGAAGAGAAGTACTTGTTCAAGACCTCTCCTATCTCTTCCGACTCAATACACAGTCTCCCACTACTGTCCTTGATCGGACCTACCCTCGTTCTCGTCATTCTCAGGTTTCTCACATACGCATAAAATGCCTTGGGGTTATCCTTGATCCTATCCGGCAACGATTTTTCATGCCCTCTCTTAGCTCTCCTAATCCCTTTCTTCAGGTCCCTTCTGGCTATCCTGTATCCCTCCACTGCTCTGTCTGAATCCTGTTTCCTCAACCTTATGTAAGCCTCCTTCTTCCTCTTTACCAGACACTCAACCTCTCTCATCAACCAAGGCTCCCTCACACGACCATTTCTTTCCTGCCTGATAGGTACATAGATATCATGGACACGTCGTATCTGCTCTTTGAAAAAGTTCCACCTTTCCACCACATCCTTCCCTGACAGCCTCTGCTCCCAACGTATGCTCCTCAAATCCTGCCTTACAGCATCGTAATTTCCCTTCCCCCAATTATAAAATCTACCTTGTTGTGCGCACCTATCTCTCTCCATAACCAAGGTGAAAGTCACAGAATTGTGGTCACCATCACCAAAATGTTCACCCACTAACAAGCCCACCACTTGTCCCGGTTCATTACCGAGTACCAAATCCAATATGGCCTCCCCTCTGGTTGGACAATCTACATACTGCGTTAGAAAAGCTTCCTGGACACACTGCACAAACACCGCCCCATCCAATCTACTTGATCTAAAGAGCTTCCAATCAATATTTGGGAAGTTGAAGTCGCCCATGACTACGACCCTGTGGCTTCTGCACCTTTCCAAAATCTGATTCCCAAACTGTTTCTCCACATCTCTGCTGCTATTGGGGGGCCTATAGTAAACACCCAACAAGGTGACTGCACCTTTCCTATTTCTGACTTCAGCCCATACTACCTCCAGAGGCAGATCCCCCTCAAACTTCCTTTCTGCAGCCGTTATATCATTTCTAATTAGCAATGCCACCCCCCTCCTTTTTTCCCACCCTCCCTAATATTACTGAAACACCTGTAACCAGGAACCTCCAACAGCCATTCCTTTCCCTCATCTATCCACGTTTCCGTGATGGCCACAACATCGTAGTCCCAGGTACCGATCCACGCCTTAAGTTCACCCACCTTATTTCTGATACTCCTTGCGTTGAAGTATACGCACTTGAGCCCATCTCTGTGTCCGCAAGTAGTCCCTGTCAGTGCTACCTTCTCCACAGCCTCCCTACAGTCTTGGGCATCCTGACACACAGCTAGCTTACTTGCTGGACTACAAGTCCGGATCCCATCCCCCTGCCAAATTAGTTTAAACCCCCCCGAAGAGTGCTAGCAAACCTACCCCCCAGGATATTGGTGCCCTTCTGGTTCAGGTGCAACCCGTCCTGTTTGTACAGGTCCCACCTTCCCCAGAATGCAGTCCAATTGTCCAAATATCTGAAGCCCTCCCTCCTACACCAGCCTTGCAGCCACGTGTTCAACTGCACTCTCTCCCTATTCTTTGCCTCACTGTCACGTGGCACCGGCAACAACCCAGAGATGACGACTCTGTCTGTCCTAGCATTTAGCTTCCAGCCTAACTCCTAACAGCCTAATATAATGGCAGGGAGATTTGCTAGAACTGCTCAGGAGGATTGAAAACCATTAAGGTGGAACTCAGGGAGATAGTGAGGAAAGAGATCAATCTGAGGCTGGTACAATTGATAAAAGAAGTGAGTCAAACAGTCAGGGCAGGCAGGGACAAGGCAGAGAACAAGGTAGGACTGATAAATTAAACTGCATTTATTTCAATGCAAGAGGCCTAACAGGGAAGGCAAATGAACGCAAGGCGTGGTGAGGAACATAGAACTGGAATATCATAGCAATTATAGAAATGTGGCTCAGGGATGGGCAGGACTGGCAGCTTAATGTTCCAAGATACAGAAAGGACAGAAAGGGAGACAAGAGAGGAGGGGGAGTGGCATTTTTGATATGAGATAGCATTACAGCTGTACTGAGAGTGGATATTCCTGGAAATACATCCAGGCAAGTTATTTCGGTGGAACTGAGAAGAAAGAAAGAGATGGTCACCTTATTGGGATTGTATTACAGACCCCCCAAATAGTCAGAGGGAGATTGTGAAACAAATTTGTCAGTAGATTTCAGTTATCTGTAACAATAATAGGATGGTTATGGTAGGAGATTTTAACTCTCCGAACATAGACTGGGACCGCCATAGTGGTAAGGGTTCAGATGGAGAGGAATTTAAGATTGTACAAGAAATTTTTCTGATTCAATATGTTGATGTACCTACTCGAAAGGTACTTACTTTTGGGTACTTACTCTTGACTTAATTTTGGGAAATAAGGCAGAGCAGGTGACTGAGGTGTCAGTGGGGAAGCACTTTGGGCCAGCAACTATAATTCTACTAGTTTTAAAAGAGTGATGGAAAAGGATGGACAGGATCTAAAAGTTGAAGTTCTAATTTGGAGGAAGGCTAATGTTGACAGTATTCGGCAAGAACTTTCAAAAGCTGATTGGAGCAGATTTCTACAGGGACAGCTGGAAAATGCAAAGCCTTCAAAAATGAGATAACGAGAGTCCAGAGGCAATATATTCCTATTAGGGTGAAAGGAAAGGCTGGTAGGTGTAGAGAATGCTGGATGACTAAAGACATTGATAGACTGGTTAAGAAAAAGAAGGAAGCATGTGTCAGGTAGAGACAAGACAGATTGACTGAATCCTTAGAAGAGTATAAAGGCAGTCGGAGTATACTTAAGAGGGAAATCAGGAGGGCAAAAAGGGGATATGAGATAGCTTTGGCGAATAGAGTTAAGGAGAATCCAAAGGATTTTTACAAATACACTCAGGACAAAAGGGTAACTAGGGAGAGTATAGGGCTTCTCAAAGGTCAGCAAGATGGCCTTTGTGTGGCACCGCAGATGGGAGAGATACTAAACGAATATTTTGCATCAGTGTTTACAGTGGAAAAGGACATGGAAGATATAAAGAGTAGGGAAATAGATGGTAATTTCTTGAAAAATGTCCATATTACAGAGAAGAAAGTGATGATGTCTTGAAACACATAAAAGTGGATAAATTCCTAGGACCTGATCAGGTGTATCCTGGGAAACAAGAGAAGTGATAGCTGGGGCCCTTGCTAAGATACATGTATCATCGATAGTCACAGTCATAGAGTCATAGACATGTACAGCATGGAAACAGACCCTTCGGTCCAACTTGCCCATGCTGACCAGATATCCCAACCCAATCCAATCCCAACTGCCAGCACCCGGCCCATATTCCTCCAAACCCTTCCTATTCATATACCCATCCAAATGCCTTTTAAATGTTGCAATTGTACCAGCCTCCACCACTTCCTCTGGCAGCTCATTCTATACACGTACTACCCTCTGCGTGAAAAGGTTGCCCCTTAGGTCTCTTTTATAGCTTTCCACTCTCACACTAAACCTATGCCTTCTAGTTCTGGACTCCCCGACCCCAGGGAAAAAACTTTGTCTGCTTATCCTATCCATGCCTCTCATATGAGGTCACCCCTCAGTCTCCGACGCACCAGGGAAAACAGCCCCAGATTGGGCGGCACAGCGGTTAGCACTGCTGCCTCACAGTGCCAGAGACCCGGGTTCAATTCCCGCCTCAGGCGACTGACTGTGTGGAGTGTGCACATTCTCCCCGTGTCTGCGTGGGTTTCCTCCGGGTGCTCCGGTTTCCTCCCACAGTCCAAAAATATGCAGGTTAGGTGAATTGGCCATGCTAAATTGTCCATAGTGTTAGGTAAGGGGTAAATGTAGGGGTGTGGGTGGGTTGCGCTTCGGCGGGTCGGTGTGGACTTGTTGGGCCGAAGGGCCTGTTTCCACACTGTAAAGTAATCTAATCTAATCTAGATAGTTCAGCCTCTCCCTCTAGCTCAAATCCTCCAACTCTGACAACATCCTTGTAAATCTTTTCTGAACCCTTTCAAGTTTCACATCTTTCCAATAGGAAGGACACCAGAATTGCACGCAATATTCCAACAGTGGCCTAATCAATGTCCTGTACTGCCGCAACGTGACCTCCCAACACCTGTACTCAATACTCTGACCAATAAAGGAAAGCATTCCAAACGCCTTCTTCACTATCCTATCTACCTGCGACACCATTTCAAGGAGCTATGAACCTGCACTCCAAGGTCTCTTTGTTCAGCAACACTCCCCAGGACCTTACCATTAAGTGTATAAGTCCTGCCCTGATTTGCTTTCCCAAAATGCAGCACCTCGCATTTATCGCAATTAAGCTCCATCTGCCACTTCTCAGCCCAGTGGCCCATCTGATTAAGATCCTGTTGTAATCTTGGTGTCATCTGTAAACTTACTAACTGTACCTCTTATGCTCAAATCCAAATCATTTATATAAATGACGAAAAGTAGTGGCCCCAGCATGATGCTTGTGGCACTCCACTGGTCACAGGCCTCCAGTCTGAAAAACAACCCTCCACCACCACCTTTGAGCCAGTTCTGTATTTGGCAATGGGGAAGTTGTTGGAGGGAATCCTGAGGCACAGGATGTACATGTATTTGGAAAGGCAAGGACTGATTAGGGATAGTCAACATGACTTTGTGGGTGGGAAATCATGTCTCACAAACTTGATTGAGTTTTTTGAAGAAGTAACAAAGAGGACTGATGAGGGCAGAGCGGTAGATGTGATCCATATGGACTTCAGTAAGGCATTCGACAAGGTTCCCCATGGAAGACTGGTTAGCAAGGATAGATCTCAGGGAATACAGGGAGAACTAGCCATTTGGATACAGAACTGAAGGAAGAAGGTATAAGACAGAGGGTGGTTGTGGAGGGTTGTTTTACAAACTGGAGGCCTGCGCTACAAGGATCGGTGCTGGGTCCACTACTTTTAGTCATTTAGATAAATGATTTGGATGTGAGCGCAAGAGGTAGAGATAATAAGTTTGCAGATGACACCAAAATTGGAGGTGTAGTGGACATCAAAGGTGGTTACCTCAGATTACAACAGGATCTTGAACAGGTGAGCCAATGGGTTGTGGAGTGGCAGATGGAGTTTAGATAAATGCGAGGTGCTGCATTTTGGGAAAGCAGATCAGGGCAGGACTTATACACTTAATGATCAGGACCTAGGGAGTGTTGCTGAACAGAGAGACCTTGGAGTGCAGGTTCATAGTTCTTTAAAAGTGGAGTCGCAGGCAGATGGGATAGTGAAGAATGCTTTCCTTTATTGGTCAGAGTATTGAGTCCAAAGGTTTGAAGGTCGTGTTATGGCTGTACTGGACATTGGTTAGGCCACGTTTGGAATATTGTGTGCAATTCTGGTCTCCTTCCTATCAGAAGGATATTGTGAAATTTGAAAGGGTTCAGAAAAGATTGACAAGGATGTTGCCAGGGTTGGAGGATTTGAGCTATAGGGATAGGTTGAATAGGCTAGGGCTGTTTTGCCTGGACCGTCAGAGGGGTAACATTATAGTGGCTTATAAAATCATGAGGGACATGGATAGGATAAATAGACGAGGACTTTTCCCTAGGGTCGGGGAGACCAGAACTAGAGGGCATAGGCTTAGGGTGAGGGGGGAATGATATAAGAGACCTAAGGGGCAACGTTTTCACTCAAAGGCATATGGAATGAACTGCCAGAGGAAGTGGTGGAGGCTTGTACAACTGCAACATTTAAAAGACATTTGGATGGGTATATGAATAGGAAGAGTTTGGAGGGTTATGGGCCAGGTGCTGGCAGGTGGGACTAGATTTGGATTGGGATATCTGGTCAGCATGGACAAGTTGGACCGAAGGGTCTGTTTCCGTGCTGTGTATCTCTCTAGAATTCTAACTCCCATATTATTGCGTAGGGAGTTGAATGATATAGCAATGTATAACAATACGTTATACAATACGGTACAGAATGCATTGAGAGAATTTGTCTCCTTGGGAATTTTCTGATTTCTTTTTGACATTTGCTTGGTTGCTTATTTCTTGCTTCCGAATTGACATGTTGCTGCTTTTAGTCTACCATTCATATTGACCGGTGTTTTACCTCATCTACTTAGGTAAGTGCGTCATAATCCCAGAGAATCATAATGCATTAGCGGGATGACTAGCTGTGGTTTAATCAGAGGGTCTTCACGTCTCAGGTGAGGTGGTGGCAAACATTGTTCCCTAAAAAATTCAGAAAATCTGAACTACATAGTTATTCTGAAAGTAAAAAGGAAAAATTAAAATGAAAACAAAATACTTTGTTCAAGTAAAGTTGCTGTGCCTTGCTCTGACATCTCTAAAATCATACTTTTGTCCTCAAGTACATCTGGTCTGTACTTTATCCAACTGTTCTCTCAATAGCTGTAGCTCATTCATGCATTTGACCCGTAAGGTTCTTTTTTCTTCAGATTCTTAAACACGATGCAATTGCAATATGCCAACTTCTGTGAATAGCCAAAATTTATTCAACAAGTACAAGCTGTGGAGGAACCCTTAACACTCTTTGCAGGTTTGCAAAGCTGTGTCAAGGGATCTCTCTGAACAAAAGAAACAGTCCTTCCTTTATACAGTAAGAGTTTCACATTACAGTCAGTAACACCCACAAGATGACCCTCGCCATTCTCCTATGGTCACATGCCACTCAAGACACAATGTAGTGATCACATCCTTTCCAGAAACAATGTAATGTAAATCATCCCTAATGGCCAGATATGTTGTGAATTGTATTTTTTAACTGCAGGGAGTAGGCAGAATTTTAACTGCAATGTTTTTAATGATTTCTGAATTTCTGAATAGGTGATGATAATATAATTTTTTTACTCTGAATAACTAGGAAATGGCTATGCAAATGGCTCTGAATGGCAACGGATGGAAATGTAAATTCCTTACATTCTACCTGTAAGACTGAGACATACCATCCTAAGACAGAGGTATACTACCCGAGCCTCAGGGCATCCAATTTCTTCCAGATCAACAGAGCAAATTAACCCTTTAATATCTTAGACCACACAATTTATACTTAAATAGCAACTTTAATGCAAAGACATGTCTCAAAGCACCCATAACAAAACGAGACACTGAACAAAATAAGGCCAAAGGCTTGGACAAAGGCAAGGAAGAAATATGTCGAAAGATTTTGAGATGGAACTGAAGAGCTTTGAGTACAAGCAACTGATGGCACATCCATCAGTAAGAGAGGAAAGGGTTGCCTATATCCATCAGTAAGTGATATGCTTTAAGAGACTGGAATTAGATGAGTGCAAATATATCTGTGAGTGAGCGAGGACAAAGGCATGGAGGTTCAGACTATCTCATCTTTGCACAGCATAATGTGGGAGGAGGGCTTGAAGTGAGTTGGACAGTCTAGAGGCAAACAAAGACATGAATAAATGACTGTTTCAGCAGCAGATGAACTATGACAAAGAGAAAGTTGGGTAATTACACAAGTGGAAATAAACAGCTTTAGCAACAGTTTGATTGCATGGTTGGAAACTCATCTCAGGCGTCAACTCTGGCATCAATGTGGTGACCAGTTAGATTTAGTCTCGGTTACTACTCTCAGCCATTCAGTTGCTATACAAAGCTATTTCTTCGATAGCACCTTCCAGACATGAAACCTCTATCATCAAAAGACAATGTCAACAACAATGGGAATACCACCTTGAGGTTTTTCTCTAAGTTGCTCATCCTCCTAATATGCAATTATATCGCACTGCCATCATCGGGTCAATATCCTAGCAGAACTCACAAATGATATCATGGCATCGCATCACTACACAGATTGCAATAGTGTAAGGAAATGGTTAACCAACATCTTCAAATAAACAAACATAAAAAAGGACTCATGTGATTCAAGACAAGTTGGAAAATACATGGTTAAATCAGCTTTGGAATTTTGGGCAAAAGATGAAACTAAATGAAAAAGGAATGACTTTACCATGATTGGAATTGACTGCAGCCTATCTTCTATATGCAATATTTCTCCTCTTTAACTTCTCATTCCTTTTGTGAATTATTTAAATGTATGCACTGTCATTCTGCATTTGCCAGAATAGTTTCTCCCTACTTGTTCCAATAAAAAGCTCTCAATTTTAAAACATATCAAGTGTCTCGTTAAACCTCTTTGCTTTAAAAGATCAATCCCCAATTTTTACAGGCTTTACACATAAAAGTAACTTGTGATGGCCTGAAATCTCCAAAGTCCAGGATTGTAATACCTGTATGTCGTCTCATCTCTTCTGATGCATGTCACAAATCTACTTATCTTGTGAGAGATGAAAGAATTATTCAAAAAGCAATTTCGTGAACACGTTCCCATGATACAAATAATTTAGAGTGTACTCTTCCAACAGATGCTGTAAGGTTCCCAAACTCAAGAGTGATAAAATTATACTTTACATAACAAATATACTGAAGGTTAGAGGTTACAAAGATTACAACTATTACAAAATAGTTTATTTGTTGCTTCTATAAATTTCTTACTCAAAAGAGCCAAACATCATATTTCTAAGTGCATAATTATCCTTTCCAAACATAGTACAAACACTTTAATATAACAGCTTCACTTCATCACAAGTTCACTGGAAGTCATAGTTGTATAAACAAAGATTTTCTGCATTAGCATGAAAATTCCATTTTTTTTTAAAACTGCACACATCACATACATTCATTCTTCAAGGCGATCTTTCCTAACATTGTGGACCTGAACAGCAAGAACTCAACGTCTACGTTAAAGAAGACTTGACTACAGGAGAAGAGAAGTTTTGTTTCAAATTGTAAATGAGCTTTGTTAGATTGGACCTAGAATAATGTGCACAGTTTTGATCTCAGAAAAGAAAACACTGCAGTAGCCAAGTGCAATGAAGGCTCACAGGACTTGTCCCAGAATGGCAGGACTGCACAAGGAACAAAAATTGGGCAAACTGGGCCTGCATTTTTGAGATTTTGAGGAATGAGAGGCGATCTCATTGAACCTTGCAAAATACCTCAATGGATAGACAGGATAGATGCAAGTTGATATTTCCCCAGTTGCGAAATCCAGAACTGGGGACACAATTTAAAAAATAAAGGTGGATTCCATTTAGGATCGAGAGC
Source organism: Chiloscyllium plagiosum (assembly GCF_037043375.1). Taxonomy (NCBI): domain Eukaryota; kingdom Metazoa; phylum Chordata; class Chondrichthyes; order Orectolobiformes; family Hemiscylliidae; genus Chiloscyllium; species Chiloscyllium plagiosum. Next base: position 59,491,323 of record NW_028270161.1, read on the forward strand.
ATGAGTTTTTTTTAAAACTCAAAGGGTGGTGAACCTCAGAAATTCTCTACCCAAAGGGCTGTGGAAGCACTGCCAGGATCCTTTTGCTACAAACTTCATTGAGGCCTCTTACAAGGGCCCTTTGCTGAGGTTTTGGAAGCATCATCTTTTCTGGAGACAAATGCAAAGCACTTATTTGAAACTGGCCCAGACAGCTGCATACATTGGATAAATGGAGCTAACAATTTGCTATCACCATAGGAATCAATTGCAAGACATTCATTTAAACTTCGTTAAGCATGTTGACTATTTGGGAGCTCATATTTCAGGCTTCATAGAACATAGAACATAGAAGAATACAGCGCAGTACAGGCCCTTTGGCCCTCGATGTTGCGCCGATCCAAGCCCACCTAACCTATACTAACCCACTATCCTCCATATACCTATCCAATGCCCGCTTAAATGCCCATAAAGAGGGAGAGTCCACCACTGCTACTGGCAGGGCATTCCATGAACTTACGACTCGCTGAGTGAAGAACCTACCCCTAACTTCAGTCCTATATCTACCCCCCCCTTAATTTAAAGCTATGCCCCCTTGTAATACCCGACTCCATACGCGGGAAAAGGTTCACACTGTCAACCCTATCTAACCCCCTAATCATCTTGTACACCTCAATCAAGTCACCCCTAAACCTTCTTTTCTCTAATGAAAACAGCCCCAAGTGTCTCAATCTTTCCTCATACGATCTTCCTTCCATACCAGGCAACATCCTGGTAAACCTCCTCTGCACCCGTTCCAGTGCCTCCACATCCTTCCTATAGTATGGCGACCAAAACTGCACACAATATTCCAGATGCGGCCGTACCAGAGTCTTATACAACTGCATCATGACCTCAGGACTCCGGAACTCAATTCCTCTACCAATAAAAGCCAGTACGCCATATGCCTTCCTCACCGCACTATTTACCTGGGTGGCAACTTTCAGAGATCTGTGTACATGGACACCAAGATCCCTCTGCTCATCCACACTACCAAGTATCCGACCATTAGCCCAGTACCCCATCTTTTTGTTATTCTTCACAAAATGAATCACCTCACACTTAGCTACATTGAATTCCATTTGCCACCTTTCTGCCCAGCTCTGCAGCTTCTCTACATCCTGCTGTAACCTGCCACATCCTTCCTCACTGTCAACAACTCCTCCGACTTTCGTATCATCCGCAAACTTGCTCACCCAACCTTCTAACCCCTCTTCCAGGTCATTTATAAAAATAACAAACAGCAATGGTCCCAAAACAGATCCTTGCGGAACACTGCTAGTGACAGCACTCCATGAAGAAACTTTGCCATCAAATACTACCCTCTGTCTTCTTCCATCCAGCCAATTCCTAATCCAAACCTCCAACTCACCCTCAATGCCATATCTCCGTATTTTCTGCAGTAGCCTACCATGGGGAACCTTATCAAACGCCTTACTAAAATCCATATATACCACATCTACCGCTTTCCCCTCATCAACCTCCTTCGTCACCTTTTCAAAGAATTCAATAAGGTTTGTGAGGCACGACCTGCCCTTCACAAAACCATGCTGACTATCCTTGATCACATTATTCCTATCCAGATGTGCATAAATCCTATCCCTTACAATTCTCTCTAAGACTTTGCCCACAACAGAAGTGAGACTCACCGGCCTATAGTTACTAGGGTTATCCCTACTCCCCTTTTTGAACAAGGGAATCACATTTGCTATCCTCCAGTCTTCTGGCACTACTCCTGTAGACAAAGAGGACATAAAAATCAAGGCCAATGGCTCTGCAATCTCCTCCCTTGCTTCCCAGAGAATCCTAGGATAAATGCCATCAGGCCCAGGGGACTTATCTATTTTCACCTTTTCCAGGATTTCCAACACCTCTTCTCTACATACCTCAAAGCCATCCATTCTACTTATTTGTGACTCAGTATACACATCAACGACAATGCCCTGTTCCTGAGTAAATACTGAAGAAAAGTATTCATTCAGTGTCTCCCCAATCTCTTCCGCCTCCACACCCAACTTCCCACTACTATCCTTGACTGGACCTATTCCTACCCTAGTCATTCTTTTATTCCTAACATACCTATAGAAAGCCTTAGGGTTTTCCCTAATCCTACCGACTAAGTACCTTTCATGTCCCCTCCTTGCTGCTCTTAGCTCTCTCTTCAGGTCCTTCCTGGCTACCCTATAACTCTCAATCGCCCCAATTGAACCTTCACGCCTCATCTTTACATAGGCCGCCCTCTTCCATTTAACAAGGGATTCCAATTCCTTATTAAACCACGGCTCCCTCGCACGACCCTTTCCTCCTTGCCTGACAGGTACATACTTATCAAGGACACTCAATAGTTGCTCCTTGAACAAGCTCCACATATCATTTACACTCTTGCCTTGGAGTCTACTTTTCCAAGCCACACATCCTAAGTCATGCCTCACCGCATCATAATTTCCCTGACCCCAGCTATAACTCTTGCCATGTAGTACACACTTATCCCTCTCCATCACGAGAGTAAACATCACCGAATTATGGTCACTATCCCCAAAGTGCTCACCTACCTCTAATTCTAACACCTGGCCTGGTTCGTTACCCAGAACCAAATCCAGTATGGCCTCACTCATGTATCCATCCATGTCCCCATACTGGCCACTAGCCCTTCATTCACCTGTGACCTGTAATGGTGACTAACAAAAATCGAATGCAGGGGACTAAACTGATCAAATTACTATTTCATTCTCATTCATCCAGATCAAACAAACAATCTCATAAATAATTGCTCCTGTGAGGTCAGAACGCCTTTGGAATATTGAGGGCTGTTTGGGCCCCATATTTAAGGAATTGCGCTGGCAATTCAGAGGGTCCAGAGGAGATTTACAAGAATGATCCTGAGGATTAAGAGCTTGTCATATGAGAAGCAGTTGAGAACTCTGTGTCTGTACAGATGGGAGTTTAGAAGGGTGGGATGGGGTGATGGGAGAGATCTCATTGAAACCTACAGAATATGGAGTGGCCTGGATAACGTGGAAGTGGAGATGATGTTTCCACTAGTCAGAAACACTAGGATCTGAAGGTACAGCCTCAGATCAAAGGGACGACGCTTTAGAAACAAGGACAGGACTTGTGCAATTAATGGTAGGGCCCTTGGTATAACAGAGACACCTGGGGATTCAGGTCATAATTCTTTGAAATTTGCATCACAGGTAAACAGTTAAGAATGCATTTAGCATGCTTGCCTTTATTGCTTAGACCTTTGAGTACAGGACTTGGGATGTCATGTTCAGGCCTCTTCTGGAGTAGTGTACAGTTCTGGTTGCCCTGTTACAGGAAGGATATTATTAAATTCAGGGGGTTTGGATGTTGCCGGGAATGGAGGACTTGAGCTATAAAAATAGACTGGAAAGGCTGGGAGTTTTTACACTGGAGTGTAGAAGGTTGAAGGGTGATGTTCTAGAGGTTTATAAAATCATGAGAGGCACAGATATGATTAATGACAAGGACCTTTTCCCTAGGGTGGAGGAGTTCAAAACTAGTCAGCATATTTTTAAGGTGAGAAGAGAAAGATTTGAAAAGGATATATGGGGCAACTTTGTTTTTAAATGGGAACGGTTTGTGTGTAGAATGAACTGCCAGAGAAAGTGGTGGTGTACATACAGTTACAGACATTTGGATAGGTTCACGAATAGGAAATGTTTGGACATATATGGGCGAAGTGCAGACAGGTGGGACTAATTTAGTTTGGGAACATGGTCTGCCTGGACTGGTTGGACCAAGGGCCTGTTTCCACACTATATGACTCTATAACAGAAATGAGGAGGAATTTCTTCACCCAGAGGGTGTTTAATCTATGGAATTCATTGACACAGAAGGATGTGGAGGCCAAGCCAGTGAGTGTATTTAAGACAAGATTCTTGATTGGTAAGGGGATCAAGGGTTATGGGTAGAAGGCAGGAGAATGTGGTTTAGAAATGTATCAGCCGTGATTGAATGGTGAAGCAGACTTGATGAGTCAATTGGTCTTATTCTATCCTACATCTTATGGTCATTAGAGCGCACTACAATCCAAATTCTCTAGTATGCTACATAGTAACCAATTTATTGCAACCATATGACATTGTTTTGAGAATTTGAGAACTTTTAATGCTTAGAGTGAACACTCACTTGATTCAACTTGAACCGGCAGGTAAAATGCTAACTTATGACAGTTTGATAATGCAATTCGTTAAGCCGGTGCCATCAAATAGAATGCAGAAACTTCTAGAACCGATTTGGTTTAATTCAACAGATGAACTATTCCATTTTGAAGCCTTTCATGGAAGCAAGACTCATCGAGAAATAACAATAATGCATTTACCATATATCAGTGACGTGCACAGACTGTAGTGCTAATTTCCTGGTTACACTGGCCACTGTACATACCAAGCATACCTAACACAGCCACTGCTATAATTTAGGAATTGGAGTACTCAATTTACACACCTGAAGCTCGCAAACAGGATATATAATTAGGATGTGAACCAAGAAAGAGAGAACGAAAAATCTTTTCTTTCACTTTTTCCAAATTCTCAAAACAATGTCACAAAAGAGTAGATAATTTGTTTTTGTGCCAGTTTAAATCTGGCACAGAAGTTAACAAAAAACAAAAAAAAGAAGTTTGTGAACAGAAATTGGAAGGGTGTGCGCCCATTACTGGTAGTTATCTCCACGATCAGTACGTCATTAGTAACAATAGGAATATATTTACTACTGAAGAGTGATTGAACTAGATGATTAAGAAATTACAAAAATGGCAAATTTAAAATGTTTTAGTCGTAACTTGAATTACTCCTCTTCATTGAGAACACATTTACATGACTCTTTTGGCACGCCAACATGCTTCATACCAGTAAACACCTTTGAGAGAGTAGCCAATTTGATTTTTACATAAATGTGGCTGCCAATTTAGAAGTCATAGAATTCCTCCATCACGTCTGCACCATCCTCCTGAAAAACATTCCACCCCTTGGCCTATCCCCGTAACCCCACATTTCCCATAGCTAACCAAGCTAGCCTGCACAACCCTGGACACTATGGGGCAACTTAGCATGGTCAATCTACACAACCTACACATCTTTGACTGTAGGAGGAAACCCAAACAATCAAAGGGAGAACATGCAAACTCCACACAATCACTGGATGCTGCCTGACCTGCTGCGCTTTTCCAGCAACACATTTTTAAGCTCTAACTCTCAATGCTGGCAAAACGAAGGAACTCATAATTGACTTTCAGCAGGATGTTAATCATGCCCCCCCCTATGCTTTAACAGCAGAGAGGTGGAACAAGTGGAGAGTGTCAAGCTCCTGGAAGTGGTCATCCACAATAGGCTTTCTTGGATTCTTCATGAATGAAAATATTGGCCAAGACGCTGGGAGAACCTCACTTGCCCAATTTCATGATTTATTCAAAAGATTACTCCAAAAGTACTGCAAAGCTTATTTGGTACGGTTCTAGATGCTAGCCTAGATATGAACCTATGAACATTGGCACACAAGTGGCTGAAACCTCCATCTTTCCAATTCAGACAGAGAGCTTCCACTGAGCCAAAGATGACAACTGCATTTCAAAAGTCATAATCTCAAATGTTTAAACTGGTATAACTCTAAAATAATTAATAAAATAAAATTAATAAAATAATAAGGGAAACAGCTACTTTCTGTCTACCCTGTCTTTGCACCTCTGTCAAGTGCTTGCTCTACTTTCTCTGCTCCGAAGAAAACAAATCTCTTTATCCTGCTTCTCCTCATAGCCAAAGCTATAATGGCTGAAGGAGAAAATGAGGTCTGCAGATGCTGGAAATCAGAGCTGAAAATGTGTTACTGGAAAAGCGCAGCAGGTCAGGCAGCATCCAGGGAACAGGAGAATCGACGTTTCGAGTATAAGCCCTTCTTCAGGATTCCTGAAGAAGGGCTTATGCCCGAAACGTCGATTCTCCTGTTCCCTGGATGCTGCCTGACCTGCTGCGCTTTTCCAGCAACACATTTTCAGCTATAATGGCTGAAGTCCCATACACCTTAACTACTTTATTAACTCGCCCTACCATCTTCATAGATTTGTGAATAGACACTCGAAGATCCCTCTGAGCTTCTCAGTACCTAACCATACTTTGAATACTCCCTTGTCTTGCTACTTCTTCCAAAGTGCATTACCTCTCATTTACCATTAAATTCTATCTGCCATTGATCTGTCCAACTAACCAATCTATTTACATCCTCCTGTAACTGAAAACATTCTTCTTCACTGTTAAACCAACAATGTTCATGTCATCCAAAGAAACTTATCACTCCCCCAACATTCTCAGCGATATATCACAAATAATAAGGGACCCAATACTGATACCTGGGATGTGCCACTGGACACTATCCTCCAGTCACACAAACAGCCTTCTATCACTGTGTCTCCTGCCATGGATCCCATGCGCTATTACTTTCTTTATCAGTCTCCCATAAGCGACCATGTCAAAGGCTTGCCGAATTTCATATAAACTACAGGCAGTCCCAGGTCGTGAACAAATTCCATTCTGCAGTCCATTTGCAAATCAGAACACAATGCAGGACAATGTAAAGCAGCGGTCTATAAGAATAGAAGTTCCTATAATGGGTCTTTAAAACTAAACACCAGTATGGATTCACTTTCATAATTAAGAGCATTCATCAGTCAGATATTTGTAAAACGGGCACTGCCTATACATCAACTGCACTACCCAGTGGAGGTGCTGCTGAGGTTTGAGGGTTTACCCGGTCATTCCCACAAATGTGGAGGTGCTGCTGGTAGCAATTTTTGTTCTTGTTGGTACTCTGGATACTGCTTCACTAATGCAGCTATTTTGGCATCCAACCCTGGCCACCAGACATAGCACAATAGTGGACTCACCAACTTTAAGGGCATTCAAATGGCCATTGGACAGACACAAGGATGAAAATGGAATAGTGTAGGTTAGATGGGCTTCAGATTGATTTCACAGGTCAGCACAACATCGAGGTCCAAAGGGCCTGTATTGCACTGTAACATTCGATTTTCTATGTTCTACCCTTATCTACAAATCTGTTCACATCCTTAAAAAAATTCAATGACATTTGTTAGGCATGACCTCCCTTTGACAAAACCATGCTGACTATCTCCATGTAAACCTAGCTGAAAAACAATTAATTTTCTCCTTCATAATTTTCTCCAATAGATTCCTTACCACTGATATGAGACTCACTTGTCTGTAATTCCTTGGTTTATCTCTACCACCTTCCTTGAAATGTGGAATCATATTTGCTGTCCTGCCATCCTCTGGCATCTCCCTTTGTCAAAGAGAAATTAAAATCTGTCAGGGCACCCATGATTTCCTCCTTAACTCCCACACCAGCCTGGGATACAAGTGATCCAAAACCTTTAATACTTTCTCACTCCCTTTTTCAAACTGCTCAAGAGCCTCAATGTCCCAAATTCTGTACCAACATCCTCCTTCTAGACAGAGTGAAGACAACTAAATATAATCATTGAGTCCAAGCAGAAAAAAAATTTGCACTTTTGAATGATGTTGCTAAGGGATAGTATGTAGATTTTAAAAACGAAAGGAGCTTTAGATGGTTCAGCTATTCTTCAAAATGTTCTCCTATTTGCTCATTGGTTAATGAAACTCGTCTCCGTTGGATCACCGTACTCATGTTAAATTGCTGGCCTCATATAAAGTATTGTTCTCTGCAACCCTTGCCAGCTACATGACCTGACAAACCCTCTACTTTTCTGAACGAGGCTTAATATTTGCCATTCATCCTGTTAAAATGCTTCTATATCCCTCTATTCTTGACAGATTTTTAAAGTAGATAAAATGGTTTTTAAAAGGTTGTCCAAACTTTTAGACAAGTTTGGTTGAAGTTTGGGGGAGGGGCACATTTCAACATTTCTCTTGTTCTGGGGCTTTGGGAGGCGGGGGGGGGGGGTTTTGATTAGATTCCCTACAGTGTGGAAAAAGGCCCTTCGACCCAACAAGTCCACCCCGACCCTCCGAAGACCTACCCAGACCCATTTACCCCTGACTAATGTATCTAACACTATGGGCAATTTAGCATGGCCAATTCACCTAATCTCCACATCTTTGGATTGTGGGAGGAAACCCATGCAGACACAGGGAGAATGGGCAAACTCCACACAGACAGTCACCCAAGGTGGGAATCAAACCTGGCCCCTGGTGCTGTGAGGCAGCAGTGCTAACCACTGTACCAGGCAATTAGTCAATTTCAGAAAGATAAGGTTTACTACAATAGTAAACATGTATTTTTTAAAAACCTAAAGCAATAAATTTAGTATTCAAAAGAGCAAGTTATCAACAGAACAGTTAAAACTTTTGCTCTCCTTTTTGGTTAAGGAGCAGACCCAGAAGGGAAAAAAAAACACCAGGTCACAGTCTGGATCACCAAGGAAAGAGAAGATCATTTTTATGGACCAGATCAAACACCCTCAAAATATTCAGAAGATAGTCTAAGCCCAAACCTTTTCTTATTTTAAAGATAAATGTTATCTTCCATAAACAATTCAATTGATCAAACTACCAAATTTAAAGCAAAACACACTTTCTTTATCCACTATAATTATAATACAACAGAAGAAAGAAGAAAAAAAATGGCTTTGCTGTAACTCCATTGGAATACTTAAGAAATTAACAGATATGGTAACTATTAACAACTGACTGCTCCAATATAGTAACATCCCAAAGACATACCCTTGTCAAAAAACAAATTCAGAAAACAGATAGTCTCTCACAGTTTTCTATTCCAGGAGGCAAGAACATCAAAAGTCAATTCTGACAGAGAGATTGCTACAGCTTAAAACTGGAGTTAAGAAAGATGTGGCAGTTTTTCACAACCCCAGCTGAAAGCTAAAGATCCTGGCTTTGTGGAAGTTTGATCACACCCCTTCAGGTTCCATTGCTTCTATTGTTCCAACTTAAAAAAAACAAGGCTTCACAAGCTGTTTATTCCAGTTGTTCTGGTAGACTACTCTATACCTCTGCCTTAAATCCACTCTTCAAAAAAAAAACAAAATAACCTCTTAAAACCACAGCATCATCACACCATAGCCAAGCTAAGGAGTTGGATTTAACTATCTGACTTTTGTTCACTTCTTGTGGAGCACATTCTGAGTTGGCCTCAGCAAAACTGATATGAAAGTGGGGGTCAGATGCAGTTTGCTGCTTTGTGGATTGGGTTTTGCAGGGGAGGCGGCTGCCCTTTCAGTTCTGTTCTTCCCTTACCCACACACCCCCACAAGCTCCAACTACTCGTTCACACATCCATTCCGCCCCCCCACTTCTCACAGCAAAACCATCCATACCCTAGCTACTCACTCATTCACCCTATTCCACAAACTCCTCCTTATGGATCATCTGGCCTTGACCTTGAAGATTTCCACTTGACAGCCTGTTCACTTATTCCCCATGGACCACCCCATTCCTGGCAGCGAAGTGCTCTTTCCGCTGTTCTTAAAGCCTGTGTCCCTCTAAATTCCCTGCCCTTGTCTCACAGATTCAGTTCCGTTAAACCATTCACATTGTTCTGTTTCTCCAATCACAAGCTTACAAAAGACACAGTCTAGTAGCAAAATACATGAGACATAACTGGCCTCTGATTGGAGGATTAATTCGTTTCAAAATCTTCAAATACGCTTATCTGGATTTTAAACGATAGGCTGGATAGGACACTTTGAATGGCCCCACTATGGTTCGTGGGCCAAGTTTTGGACAAGCCTGGTTTCAAAGCTAATTGTTCTCATCATAGCACTCTCATCTACAGTTGTAAAACTGATTATATATTTTTTTAAAAATTAATGTATGCTATGCTAACGTTCGGTCTTTTCATATCACATTGGACAATACAAAATCCCGACCATATATAATCATAACTCTGGTAAGACCATTTTTAAATCAGCTATTAGCAAGTGTGAAAAATGAGAGCAGAAACGATCTTTCTCGAGATTAAACCAGATCTACATCACATTCTCCTTATGAGACATAGCTGAGATGAAACACATTTTACATTGCATCACACCATTTTGTACCACGGATATTAGCGTTTTCACCCACCATGCATTTTAGCACAGCTTTCATTTTTCTACATTATTGTTTTGACATAAATATCTCCCAACTCCTACACTCCTACCACTCCAAACCTTACTGTTGTTTTTAACAAGAGATTTCACATTACATAAGCCTGCAGCTTTAGTGATAGTGTTAACAATCCACGGATTATTTAAACCTCGCTCCTGCACAATACAACCTATTGTTTCATCCCAAAGCACCTTTCACATCCTAACCATCTTCACCTTACTCCATCTTACATCGTCTTTATAGCTGCGTAGCAATTTCCATGTTGTACAGCCACGCCCTTAATCACAAGCATATTTTTTAGTAATACCTCATTAGATTTCAGGTTTGCATAATAAGCAACAATAACACAAAATTACTCCTTTAGCATTGCTGAAAAGAAACTGGCTAAATTTAGAGACATTTAAAATTTACAGCCTGATATCATGCAAGTCTAACTGTATCTGAAACAAATGCATATTTTTGGATTATAAAAAAAAGACACCAAGCAATTGCAGAAACAGGTCAATTATAGTTAGAAACATGTCCATTTGAGATATGTGGTCCAAGCAGAATACTTTTCTCAGTAGTGCCTATACATGCACGTGTCATTCCACCTGACTCCTTAACATAATTTTCAAAATACAAACAAAGTGTTTACAATCACACATTGTAAAATAACACAAAGCACATCACAAAGGAATAGGGGGGCATAAATTATGCCAAATGCAAACATGGAGACATGAAGAGAATAATCAAAGCCTTGGTCAAAAAGTGGTGATTCAAGAAATACCTTAAAAGCAGGTGATGTATATTGAGAAGCTGTGGTTAGAAAAGATAGTGAAGAATGGGACCTAGCCAGCTAAAGGCATGGCTGCAAATATCAATGTGATTCATTGTGGGCTATGTGCACTCAAAGAAGATACAGGTCTTTCTGTTATAACAAGTGTTTCATCAATGCAAATTCACTAACGCAATTAACAAATTGGGGTGCTTTTTCTACAGCATGAACATTTAGAACATGTGTTAACTGTAATGCGATTGCAGTGCCAACACTTTAAGCACAGTTTCTGAAGCTCAATTTTTCTAAAGAATAATTTTTCTATAACGTGGGACTGCACAAGAATGCAACCATTGTTTCATAGAAGAACTGACTGTACCGAATTAATCATGCAACTCCAATATTCATCGTGCAAGATCTCTTATTCAATAACACTTCATGGTTAAAAAATATTATTATTTCCAAAAGGTAAAGTATTGTAAAGAATTTAGAAAGTAAAATCAAATTAAATTTAATTGTGATAACATACATTTCCATTATTGCTAGGTGCAACATTTAATTCTGCCTAGCGCATTGGCTTATTGCAAGATTTTTGATAAGTCACTCAGGTAGTTCAGGAGTCACTGAAGGTGAGTTCATTAGGACACAGTTAGAAGAGAAAGAGAATAAACTCCATGTTAGGGAACTCAAGGAAAAAAGCCTGAAACAAGTTGTTAGCAAAGAGCTGGAGTTATACTTGTGAACAGTCCAGACAGCATAAATAAAGGATGTAAATAGCAAAGATTAATCTCTAAGTGCTGGTCTTTCCATTAATATATTGCAGTTAACAATGAAAATTGATTGGAAAAAATGCTGCAGAAAAATCTCTTGTTTTGGAAAGACATTAGTAATGTTTGAGGATATTATGGGCAGCAAGGTGGTTCAGTGATAGCACTGCTGCGTCACAGGACTAGGGACCCAGGTTCGATTCCGCCCTCAGGCACATTGTGTCATTTGCAGGTATAATTCAGTGGATGTCCTACGGGTACTCCTGCTCCCTCCCACAGTCCAAACATATACAGGTTAGGTGGACTGGCAATGCTAAATTGCCCATAGTGTCCAGGGATGTGTAGGTTAAAGTGATTAGCTGTGAGGAATGCAGGGTTACAGAGATAGGGTAGGAAGGGAATCGGAGTTGAACTCTATTCAGAGGCTCAGTGTGGACTCAATGGGCCACATTATAGGGATTCAATGACTGTGTAAGATGTTACTATCATTATTCCTGTATGTTCAGTCATTGCTCTTTTTTTAATCTTCGGTAATTAAACTTTAAACTATAAGACGTGGATTAACATTTTAGATTTAGTAAACACACCTGTTCACATTTTACACTTAACCAATATAATTTGAATGGTTTAAACAATATTCTGAGATTAAACTTAGGAACATTGTGATAAACTAGAATGCGAACAGACATCAGCGCAGTCCATTACAGAGGCTCTTGATGGGGAGTTCAAAGCCAGGTCAGCAAAAATGAAGTGAAATTGTGACTCCTTGTGAAGTTTAAAGAGGTTGACTGACCCACTGAGTAATTAACATCTGGAGTGAACCACTAAGAAATCTATGGGATCCACCTTGAATATATTTGTTATTTGAGGTGCACTGTGGGCTGTTTGATCACAGTCTGTTTCCTATTTGAACAATACATTAATTCAGGCTGTTAGAATACAAGTTTTACATAATGGTCTAACATTGTGGAGTCAAGTTTAGTGTCGTTTGTTCTAAAACATTGAAACTTGCGACTTCATTCTCCTTAAATGTGCCCTGAATCTCACACTTTGTCTACTTTTCAAAAAGTATCGTCCCTTAAAACCAAACATTAAAAGTGAATAGGTTCTGAAGTAAATATTAATCTACTGTAAGCACTTTGTGTCAAAAGTTCAAATTCCATCAAAAAAATTCAAATCTAACATTGATGAACATTTACAAAATGATTGCATTTTCTCAACACTTTTTGAAAGAAAAATTAAATTTGTACAAAGCGCAAAATTTGCAAATTTTACATAATACAGTAATGTCCAAAAAAGTATTGAATAAAACTGTAAAAGTGCATAAGGATTGTGATTATTATCTGGTTATGAAATCCACTGGATTGGTGAGGCAATATCATTGTAGATATAAAATTGGCTGCAAAACAGAAAGCAAAAATGTAGTAGCGAATGGTTGTTCCATGGACTGGAACACAAAGTCCTGTGGTATTCCCTCACAAACAGTTTTGGTATTGCGACCCTGCTCTATATATTAATGATCTGGATTCTGATATCGAAAACGTAATTTCCTAGTCTGCATCTGACTAAAATATCATTTTTTTTAAAATTAATTAATTCAGGGGATGTTAGCTTAACTGGCTAGGCTAGCATTTACTATCTGCCCCTATTTGTCCTTGAGAAGGTGGCAATGAGCCATCTTCTTGATGTGCCACAGCCTATTTGGTGTAAGTAGATCCACAATGCAGGTATCAGTTCCAGGATTTTCAACAGGACACTTCAGGAATAGTGATATACTTTCAAGTCAGGATGGTGACAGAGGGTAATTGGTAGGTGGTGGTGTTCCAACCTATCTGCTGCCAATTCCTTTCTGGATGGTTGAAGCCATGAGTATGGAAGGTGGTGTCTAAGGAGCACAGGCAAACTTCTGTAGTTCTTCTTCTAGATGGTACACACTGCTGCTACTTAGTGGGATTAAATTTTGCGGAGATGATGCCGATAAAGTGAGCAGTTTTGTTTTGGAGTCATAGAACTCCTACAGTATGGAAGGTGGCGATTTGACCCATCAAGTTCACACCAACCCTCTCAAGACCCACTCAGACCTAGCCCCCCCTACCATAACTTCACATTTACGATAGCTAGTCCACCTAGCCTACATATCCCTGAACATGACAGACAATCCACCTAACCTGCCACATCTTTGGATTGTGGGAGGAAACCGGAGCACCTGGAGGAAACCCATGTTGACGTATGGACAATGTGAAAACCCCACAGAGTTGCCTGAGCCTGGAATAGAAATCAGGTCCCTGGCATTGTGAGGCAGCAACACTAACCACTGAGCCACCATGTCAAGCTATGTTAATGTTGTTGAAGCTGCACTCATCCAACCAAGTGAGGACTACTCCATCACTATCCTGACTTCTGCCTTGTAAGATGGTGACAGGCTTTGGAGAGTAAATAAGTAAATTACTTGCCACCGGGCCCCTGGCTTTGGAGCTACTGTTATAGCTACTGCACTTAGAGTCATGGAGATGTATAGTACAAAAACAGACCCTTCGGTCCAACTCATCCATGCCGACCAGATATCCTAACCTAATCTTGTTCCATTTGCCATCACTTGGCCCATATCCTTCTAAACTCTTCCTATTCATATACCCATCCAGACGTCTTTTAAATGTTGTAATTGTACCAGCCTCCACCACTTCCTCTGGCAGCTCATTCCATACGTGCACCACCCTCAGTGTGAAAAAGTAGCTCCTTAGGTCTCTTTTATATTTTACCCCTCTCACCCAAAACCTATGCCCTTTAGTTCCGGACTCTCTCACAGCAGGGAAAAGATCTTGTCTATCTATCCTATACATGCCCCTCATGATGGTATAATCCTCTATAAAGTCACCAGTTAGCTTCAGATACTCAAGGGCAAACAGCCCAGCCTATTCTGCCTCTCCCTATAGCTCAAAACCTCCGGCTCTGGCAACGTCCTTGTAAAACTTGCTGAACCCTTTCATGTTTCACAACATTCTTCTGATAGGAAGGAGACCAGAATTGCACGCAATATTCCAAAGGTGGCCGAACCTATGTCCTGTACAGCCGCAACATGACCTCCCAACTCCTCTACTCAATGGACTGATCAATAAAGGAAAGCATACCAAATGCGTGTAATTTTAGATTAGATTACTTACAGTGTGGAAACAGGCCCTTCGGCCCAACAAGTCCACACCGCCCCGCCGAAGTGCAACCCACCCATACCCCTACATGTACCCCTTACCTAACACTACGGGCAATTTAGCATGGCCAATTCACCTGACCTGCACATCTTTGGACTGTGGGAGGAAACCGGAGCACCCGGAGGAAACCCACGCAGACACGGGGAGAACGTGCAAACTCCACACAGTCGGTCGCCTGAGGCGGGAATTGAACCCGGGTCTCTGGCACTGTGAGGCAGCAGTGCTAACCACTGTGCCACCGTGCCGCCCATACTATCCTTCTGCCTTCTTCACTATCCTATCTACCTGCGATTCTACTTCAAAGAACTGTGAACCTGCGCTCCAGGGTCTCTTTGTTGAGCCACACTCCACAGGACCTTACCATTAAGTATATAAGTCATGCTCTGATTTGCTTTTCCAAACTGCAGCACCTCACACTCATTTAAATTAACTCCATCTGCCACTCCTCAGTCCATTGGCCAATCTAATCAAGATCCCGCTGTATTCTGAGGTAACCTTTTTCGCTGTCCGTTACACCTCCAACTTTGGTGTCATCTGAAAACTTACTAACTATACCTGTGTTCATTTATTTGGCTAGTTCAGTTCAGTTTCTAGCCAATGGTAACTGGGGGTTTCAGTGAGGATGATAGAAAGACATTAGGAAAGACATTGATGAAATGGGCAGGCATGTAGCAAATGAAATGCAATGCGCATGTGTAAAGTTATGCACTTTTGAAGGAAAACGAGTGACAAGCAGTATAAAGTAAACAGTACAATTTTGAAAGGGGAAACAGAAAAACTGGGAGATTCACATATACAAATCTTTAAATGGTCTCAGAGCAAACTTAAAAAGTTGTTTCCAAAAATAAAAATGGAAAGGAGCCTTGGGTTAATAAATTTAGGCACAAGACAAAAGTGAGAAAATTATGTTAAACTTTTATAAATCACAATTGGACCAGTATGCCCAACTTGGCACCACCTTTAGAAAGGTGGGCAAGGCCTTGTACAGCATGCAGAGGTGATACAGAACAACCTTCATTATCTGGACGAGATGGTAGAGGAGTATTTTGTTCGGATAACTGATTGTTTGGATAATGGATAACATTTTTACAGGACTTTGAGGTATTGTTCAGCTCATCCAAAATTCATATAATTGATGTTTGGATAACCAAGGTTGTTCTGTATACTGGAATGGTACTAGTGATGATCTGTTCCAGTTTACTGGAAGTATTATTTTAAACATGAATTCAATGAGTTATGATGCCCTGTCTGAATGGACATTGAATGCAGGTTCAATGATTACTTTCTAAAGGCAATGGGTTCTCAACCTAAAAAAGAAAACTCTCTTGTTGGAGATGATCATTGTCTGGTATTTCTTTAGCATGAATACTACTCGTCACTTAACTGATCAAGCATGAATTCTGTCCAGGGCTTGTTGAATATGGACACAGTCATGGGGTTGTGAATGGTACTGAACACATCATGCAATCATCAATGAATATCTCCACCTCTGACATGAGCATGTTGGATAAAAGGTCTTTGATGTTTGGGGCCAGATCACCATCACGTGAAATATTTGTAGTGGCCAATCTCCGAAAACCAGAAGCATCTTCCCATGTGCCCAATGACTGCAACTAGTGGAGTTTCCCTACCCTCCAGTTCCAAACAATTTCAATTTTGCCAAGGTTCCTTGAAGTCTCACACAGCAAATGCAGAGCAAGCAAAATGTTGTTTCTGACCATGGAAAGGTTAAAGATACTACAAGTTCACCAATACTGAGATTTTAAAGAGTTAATTTATTCTGCTGACATGTAAGAAATTGAATGTCCTGGGGGGGGGGGTTCTGTCTTGAGGCAGGATGTGACAATCTAACCATACTTTGTAAGTGCTACAGTTTAAGGAATAACCTGATCAGGCACCGTTTAAGGAATAACCCGATCAGGCACCGTTTAAGGAAATAATCTAAACACATAACATTGTTTTTGGGTGGCATGTGACTATAGGACAGTGGCAAGGGTCTGTGTCTTGCATACATGACTGACTGTGATGTAAAACCCTGTCGAAAAGGAGGACGATTCCCTTGTTCAGGGAGCCTGGCTTGACACGCTCCGCAAACATCGTAAAGAGTGTTAAGTGATCTCCAAAAACTAGTACTTACTTAAATAAATTGTGGCTGTTCTCAGAAGTTGGTGTATTGCTGTTATATCAAGCCTGTAAGAATCTCAAGAAGGGAACCTAACAGTACTTTTTTTTCAAATTGTGGGTATACATTAAATTTCTCCAGTCAATGGAAAGTTTCAGATTTCAGCATGAGTGTTTTGTTTGTTTTCTGATACAATTGGGAGCATTTAATTAAGCTAAAAACAAATTCAATAATAACTTTCAAGATGTAATGAGATACTTACTGAAAAGAAGATATTTTCAGGGTAGGGGACATGATTTCCTTTAGTCCTGGGCAAATGTTATGGACAATGTACAGCAACACCAGACTGATTGTGTTTGACTGGGTGATCAACATGCTGGTACCCAGATATTCCAGCACTGATGAGGACAGTGAGAGTGGCACAATGGCTAGCATTGCTACCTCACAGCGCCAGGGACCCAGGTTCAATGCCAGCCTCAGGCGACTCTCTGTGTGGAGTTTGCACATTCTCCCCATGTCTGCATGGATTTCCTCTGGGTGCTCTGATTTCCTCCCACAGTCCAAAGATTTGCAGGTTAGGTGGATTGACCATGTTAAACTGCCCATACTATCCAGGGATGTGTAGGTTGGGTGGATTCGCTATGGGAAATGCACGGTTACAGGGACAGGGTAGGGAGTGAGGCTGGGTGGGATGCTTTTCAGAGGATCAGAGCAGGCTCAATGAGCTGAATGACCTGCTTCCATACTGTAGGGATTCGAGAATCTACTTCTGGCTCTGACAAATGTAAAAACAAGCTAATATTGGATGAGGGATCACCATAGGGGAAGGGTAGATGGTTAGAACCAGTTTTGGGACAGTTGTGTGAAAAAACTCATTGGACTTCATGGATAAAAACCCTTCATGAAATTAGTCAAAAATGACACTGCTAAAATTCAGCCCTGTACATTTATGTGACATTGACCTGCAAGCAAGAGATGCATTTTAAGAGCAAGTATTAGAAAACACTGATCAAATCTTGGGATATGAAGACATTACAATTAAAGTCATACAGTGCCATCTACTCACTCACCTAGGACACTCTGTTAGCTCTGGCTGAGCAAGTAAGCTAGAGTTGCCAGGCACCCTCTCCAACTTTCATGTTACAAATTTTCAATATCTAGTTTCTATTTACCTATTGGTAGGATGGGAATCAATCCTGCATGGTAAGTAAGGTGAGATTAGGAAGTAACAAAGATAATAATGAGCAATGATCTTCTTTAGTAGGCCTCTTGCCACTCATTAACAAGAATCTTATCTCAATGTTGGGAACTTAGTTGAAAAATACTCAAATAAGGTCTCACTGAACTTCTCAGACAATACTCACAAATTTGTGCTAGAACCTTAATCTTTCATGGCCTGGGAAGATTCTGTCCATTGGCAATAACTAATGGCAGCCATGATTAAACAATCAGACGTTTAGACAAAGTGTCAAGCACCATGTCAAGAAAATAAAATTCTGAATGAAATGAGATCAGCAGAATATTAGCAGTCACAGTACATGCTTCCTATCACACCCTTGTTGCACACCCAGTCTAGCAGATATGTCTTTTAGGACCCGACCAGCTCGATCAGTAGTGCTGCTGCTGAACCGCTCTTAGTGGTGGATATTGAAATCTTCCACCCAGAGTATGTTTTGCAACCCTTGCCATCCTCCGTTCTTGCTCCAAGTGTTCAACGTGGAGGATTACGGATTCAACAGTCTCCCTTATTTATACAACCAATTCAAGCATTATTAACACTTAAGTATCCTTTACCTGTTCCCTCATTTCATTAGCTATATGGTTTTCCTTCAGACAATTTTATATGATGATACTATAACAGAAATTGCTGGAAAAAAATCAGGTCTGGCAGCATCTGTGGAGAGAAGTCAGACTTAATGTTTTTGGTCTGGTGATCCTTCAGGGACCGAACCTGAAACATTAGCTCTGATTTCTCTCTGCAGATGCTGTCAGATATGCTGAGTTTGTCTAGCAGTTTCTGATTTGCAGCATCTGCAGTTCTTTCAGTTTTTCATTATGCTACTGTATCCTTTTTTTGATCATTAGCATCAAAAGTATATATATGAATTAGGAATGAGCAGTATATGTTGACTTTGGAGTGATGTCCCCATCAGGATTGAATTTTTAAAAATACAGTCATGCTGACAACCACTTTGACTACGATTAGCAAATTTTGAACTAACTAGGACTTCAGCACTAATTGTGTATTTCAGTTTGTTACCATGGCTGAGTTGGTAGCAGTCTTGCCCCTGAGCTGGTCATTGTGCATTCAAACTGGTTCATAATTCATGAGCACATGATTTAACCTGATATTTCAGTACAATACTGAAAGGATTGCTATCAGAAGAGGTTTTTTTGGGCTATTAAACTTTGATATTGTTTGTGAAAGCTGTCATAGTCCAATGTGAAGAATGTTCTTTCTTAGTCTATAGCAAAATCAAATTATTTGGTCATTCATTTTTGGGTTGCACGATGAAACCATACGTAAATTTGTTATCCTAGAAATTCCCGTTACAATTGGAATAGATTCAACCAATGACAGTCCTCTTTAGATTTACCTGCTTACCTGTGGCAGTTTTGCTGATCAAAATTCTGAGCCTATCCTGTCCTGAATGCATCTGTCAGAGAAAACCAGGGAGAAATTCAGTCAGTGGAGGAATAGTGTCGCAGGCCAAGATTATCCCTTTTTTGATACTGTTGAAACAGTTTAATCTTTGAAATACAAGGTCCAAAAGCAACTTTGGCAGTGATTGAGTAAAAGTGAGTGAAAGGATAGGGTAATATATGCCTAGGTAGGTGGGAGAAAGTGAGACTGCAGATGCTGGAGACCAGAGTTGAAAAATGCGATGCTGGAAAAACACAGCAGGCCAGGCAGCATCTGAGGAGCAGGAGAATCGACATTTCGGGCAAAAGTCCTTCTTCAGGAAGATTCCTGAAGGGGGGCTTATGCCCGAAACGTCAATTCTCCTGCTCCTCGGATGCTGCCTGGCCCCCTAGGTATGTGGGGTTGTGTGCAGGTGGACGAGTGGGTGGTTGCCAGGTGCTGGAACTAAGGGACAGGTGGTGAAGGCGGTTATTGAATTGAATTAGCCTTTATTGTCACGTGCGCTCACCTCCAGTCCAGGACTCGCGAACGTCTGCTCCAGAACTTGCTGGCCTGGTCTGGGACTTGCCTTCCAGACTGTCTCCAGGACTTGCCAGCAATGCCCATCACTCTCCTCCATTTGCCTCTGGGTAAGTTTCAGTTAAAAGTTCAAAACAAAAGGAAAAGAATGGTTGGAGCAGAGGAACTGGAGCTTCTTACTCTGCCACCATCTTGGATCCAGTACGATTAGGGTTTGGACAACTGGTGAGTTGAGGGTTCAGTTTAACAGCTACCAAGGAGTTAGAGAATGTTTTTAATCCTCTTAAAAAAAGTTTCCCAGGAGAAGTTAAGCTTAAGTGATTTAGAAAGACTCCGAGACAAGGTAATTACCCATCAGAACGTTCCATTTCTTGGGGTTTCCCTAAAGTCCAGCCATGAGCATATCGAGATCACTGTATTTTCTGAGTTAAGTGACTACACTTTTAATTGGTTGTAAAATGTTTTGGGACTCCAGAAGATTTAAAAGGCTCTGATAGGAAGCATGTACTGTGACTGCTAATATTCTGCTGATCTCATTTCATTCAGAATTTTAGTCAGGGGCAATGTAGAGTAATAGGGTAGGGGAAATACGTCTGACTGGGTTACCCTTTGGAGGGTGGGGAGCACTTACTGAGTCAAATGGCCTGTTTCCACACTGTAGGGATTGTATGATTCTATTGTTAAGAGTGACCACTGTATAGTCCATTTGGAAACGAAGAATACCCTCCATCATGTCATGTGGAACTATCACAGTGCTAAATGGGACAGTCTTAGAACATATCTAGCAACTCATCGAGGCATTGTGGGCCATCAACAGCAGAATTGTATTCCAGCATAATCTGCAACTTCATGGCATGGCATATTCCCCCATTTCCATCAAACCAAAGGACTAACCCTGGTTCAATGCAGAGTGAAGGAATGCAGTACCATGCATACCTTAAAAATGAGGTTTCAACCTGATGAAGCTATCAAGTATACTCACATGTCAAACAGTATAAGCAGCAAGTGATAGACAGACCTAAGTGATCCCACAACCACCTGATCAGATCTAAACTCTGCGGTCCTGCCACATCCAGCTGTGAATGGAGGTGGATAATTAACAACTCACTGGGAGGGGCAGGCTCCACAAATATCCCCATCTTCAATGATGGAAGAATTCAGCACACTGGTGCAAAGGATAAGGCTGAAGCATTTGCAGCAATATTCAGCTAGAAGTGACAAGTAAATGATCCATCTCGGCTTCCTCCACTTCCAAGCATCACAGATAATAATTTTCAGTCAATTTGATTCACTTTGCGTGATATCAAGAAATGGTTAGAGGCACTGGATACTGCAAAGGCCACGAGTCAGAATGTATACAGGCAGGGAAAGAGTTAAGTTCTGAGTTTTGTGAAACAAGAGGTTCAGCTGAGCATGACTCAGATCAGATAAGAACTTACAGTTAACAATGGGGTGCTGCAGGCTAGGATAATGGGTTAACAAGGTGGGAAATGCATTCATATGTAGAGCCATTTGACAAGATGAGGTAGCATTCAGTATATAATGTCAGTTAACAAGGTGAAAAGTATTCATTACGTGAAGCCAGTTATTCATTGTCTAATAGCAGATGGCTTAATATTTACTGTTGATGCTCGCTGATTGTAATGGTCACCCAATCAATACGCAAGTTGCATTATGTGGATGCTCCTCCCTGTATGACAACAATGTAGTTCATTGAGAAACTGCTGTTCCAGAGAAAACTGTGATCTCATGTCCCTGTGCCTGTGGGCGATCGCGCTCTCTCCCTCCAGGACCCGGAATAGAGATGAAGGAGGTCAAACCACACTGTCTCTGACTGTTTGCTTCGACTGAGAGGGGAATACGGGACAACACTAGGACATTGCAGCAATAGGACTGAAGTCTTGTGCTCTATAATTTACCATTCTCTTTGCCTCTTCCATTACAGTTAAAACACAAGAACAGGTCAGAGCTTAGGAATAATGTGGCAAGTCACTTTCTGACTCCCCAAAGCCTGTCCACTATTTACAAGGCACAAGTTAGGAGTGTGATTGAATACTCCCCACTTGCCTGGATGGGTGCAGCTCCAATAACACAGGCAGATTGATACCATCCAGGCCAAAGCAACCCACTTGATTGGCACCACTTTCACAAACGATTACTCCCTCCCACTGAGGTGCCGTAACAGCAGTGTGTACTATCACCAAAATGCACCACAGAAGTTTACCAAGTGAAGGAGGTGTTTAGTAAGCTTTTCTTGATTGGTCAGAGCATTGAGTATAGGAGTTGGGTGGTCATGTTGCAGCTGTACAGGACATTGGTTACGCCACTTTTGGAATACTGTATGCAATTCTGGTCTCTCTCCTATCGGAATGATATTCTGAAACTTGGAAGAGTTCAGAAAAGATTTGCAAGTTGTCATAATTGAAGGGTTTGAGCTATAGGCTGTTTTTCCTAGAGCATCAGAGCTGAGAGGTGACATTATAGAGGTTTATAAAATTATATGGGGCATGGATAGTGTGAAAAGGCTAGGCCTTTTCCCTGGATTGGGGGTGTCCAGAACTAGAGGGCAAAAGTTTAGGGTGAGAGGGGAAAAATACCTGTTCTGCATGGACGAATTGGACTAAAGGTCTGTTTCCATGCTGTACATCTTTATGACTCTATGACCGTACAGTGGCATGAGGTTTTGAAGGAAAACTGGGGCATCAAGATACCAGAGTAGATTCACTGGCAGTAAGAAAAACAATGTTGAAGATTTTTTTGACATTATCAACAAATGCTTGTGTGTTAGATCAATTCATTTTAAAGCAGCATTTCTGCATGGAGCTCAGCTCAAGAGATTTATTCTTCTTCCAAAATAGGCAAAAAAAACAGTTGGACACTCTGGAATTTAAACTACTAAGTGTATGGTGGAAAAAGAATAGAACAAGGGAGTATTCAACGATGGCAAGACACGAGAAAGCTCAGAGGAACAGAAGGATTTTGGGATACTAGTCCACCGATTCCTGAAGGTGGCAGGAAGCTTAATACAGTAGTTAGGAAGGCAAATGGGATACTTGCCTTTATCAGTCATGAAGTATCTTATGGGAGCCTAGAGGTCACATTGGAGCTGTACAGATCATTGGTTAGGCCACAGCTGGAGTTCTGGTCACCACACAACAGGGAGGAGATTCACAAGGACATTGCCTGGGATGCAACATTTCAGTTGTAAAGAGGCTAGATTGGGTTATTTTCTTTGGAGCAGAGAATGTTGAGGTGTACCTGACAGAGATTATGGGGGCATGGATAGGGTGAATGTAAAGCAGCTGATCCCCTTAGTCAAAGAGTCAATATAAAAGGCACATAATTTTGAAGTGAAAGGCAGGAGGTTTGGAGGGATTTAAGGAAAAGTTTTTAATGCAGAGGATGGTAGAGGATTCTGGAATGCATTGCCTGGGAGGACATTTTAGGTGGGAAACTTCAGTTTCAAAAAGTACTTGGATGAACACTTGAAGTGGTGTAACGTTCAAAAATTTGGGCCCAGTATGAATAAGTGAGACTAGTGTAAGTGGTCGTATATTTTTGGCAGTACAGACTTGATGGCCTGAAGGACCTCTTCTATTCTGTATGATTTTGAGATACTAGAATTTGCTAACTTCTTAGTAATGTCTATCTTACTAAAATTGGGTTCTCTTCAGTTAAAACCATACCAAGACATGTTTTACTAGCATAAGAGGCAGCTTTCAGACTTATGATGCATGTAGATGCTTCTTCTGTGGGGTGGGAAGAAGTGAATTTGAAAATATTGTCATGAGAGAGTTTGAAGCATGATTCAAAATTCAAAGTCGGGCTTTTCAGGCTTGAATCGGAAACCAGGCAGAATCGATCAGCTACCATATTGTATCTGTAATCATACTTGGAAAATGTTAGCTGTGTTGCTATTAGTCAGAGTAGGGCTTCACAAAACGATATAGTGGCTTCCAAAACAGAAATGCAGGATTTACTGTCATGCTGGACAGCTGAAATGGCTGGATACCCAACGGCTGTCAGATGCCAGTTATGAGTAAAGTGTTAATGAGTAAAAATATGAAAAATCCCAAGGAGGAAGATTTTATTCAAGTGAACAAAAAAATCGTTAAAAATTAAATGTAGCATCATACTGTATTTTTAAATTTCCATCATTGCAAAAATACCAAGTACATAAAACCATTTTTTTTAGTGAAATGGTTGGATAGCAGCAGTCAGCTGATGGTGTTTCAAAATGAAGCAGCAAATTTTAAGCAACTGTTGGATAATGTAAAAACAGTATCTTTTTATTTAATTTTGATTGTGGACTGAATTGGGATAAGAATTATTTTATGACAAAGCACTGAAGAAGGAATCACTGCACTTTTAAAAAGCATGCTACCGAAACTCATTTAGGTCACGTTTACACTGGTGACAGAATCAATCAACAGATCAAAGACAGAAATAGGTATGTTTCTGATGAAAAGTGGGACAACGGACTATGGGAAGTAGGCAGGAAAGTGGTTTCAGACCAGGATAAGATCAGCCATGATCATGTTTAATGGCAAAACAGGCTCAAAGGGCTAAATTGCCTATTGTTATTGGTTTTAACCAATAAAACAGACTATAATTTGAAAACCAGTCACTCTGTGCCTCCCATGAAAATATGACAGAAGCTGAAGGGGGAGAAAAAAAAGTCAACGAACAGAAGACTTAGCAAACAAGAGGAACATTCCATCCAATCATGACGAGTGGTGGTGTTGAACTGTTTGCTGAGTTTTTTTGCCTAGCTCCACACATGATGACGTTTCTTTGTCTGCCTGTGGAGTGGGACAGCAAGAATTAGCACGGATCAAATTGGCTGCTGAATGGTCACACCCACCCTGCAGAAAGCTAACCAAAGCAAGAGGGAGTTTAACCCTATGACCTCACAACAGGTACAAGAACAACCAGTAAGGAAAGTTTTATAATCTGGAAGGAAAAATTACAGGGTGCAGTTGCAAAGCCAAAAACTAGTGTGCATAGTTTTAGATTAGATTACTTACAGTGTGGAAACAGACCCTTCGGCCCAACAAGTCCACACCGACCCGCCGAAGCGCAACCCACCCATACCCCTACATTTACCCCTTACCTAACACTACGGGCAATTTAGCATGGCCAATTCACCTGACCTGCACATCTTTGGACTGTGGGAGGAAACCGGAGCACCCGGAGGAAACCCACGCAGACACGGGGAGAACGTGCAAACTCCACACAGTCAGTCGCCTGAGGCGGGAATTGAACCCGGGTCTCTGACGCTGCGAGGCAGCAGTGCTAACCACTGTACCACCGTGCCGCCCACAAATTCCAGTTGATGGCTGGAATTTGATCAGCGAGTATAAGAAAGACGGATTGCACCTGAATTGCAAGGGGACTAATATACTGGCGGGAAGATTTAAACTAGTAAGGTGGTGGGCAGGATCCAGGGAGATAGTGAGGAAAGAGATCAGTCTGAGACTTGTACAGTTGAGAAAACTCACAACAATCAGCGCAGGCAAGAACAAACCAGAAAACAAGGTAAATTAACTACATTTATTTCAATACAAGAAGCCGAACAGGGAAAGCAGATGAACTCAGGGCATGGTTAAGAACATGTGACTGGGAAATCACAACAATTACAGAGGCATGACTCAGGGATGGACAGGAGTAGCAGCTTAATGTTCCAGGATACAAATTCGACAGGAAGAATAGATAGGGAGACAGGAGGGTGGCATTTTTGATTAGGGATAACGTTATGACTGTACTTAGGGAGGATAATCATGGGAATATGTCCAGTCACAATATGTTTGGGTGGAACTGAGAAATAAGAAAGGAATAATCATCTTACTGGGACTGTACTTTAGACCCCACAACATTCAGTGGGAAATTGAGAAACAAATTTGTAAGGAGATTTCACTTATCTGTGAGAATAATAGGGTGGTAACGGTAGGAGATTTTAACTTTCCAAACATAGACTGGGACTGCCATAGTGTTAAGGGCTTAGATGGAAAGGAATTTGTTAAATGTGTACAAGAAATGTTTCTGAATCAGTATGTGGATGTACCTTCTACTCTTGGGAAATAAAGCAGGGCAACTGACTGAGGTGTCACTTTGAGACCAGTGACCATAATTCTATGGTAATGAAAAAGTATAGACAGGATCTAAAAGTTTAAATTGGAGGAAGGCCAATTTGATGGTAACTTTCAAAAGTTGATTAGGGATGGATGTTTACAGGTAAAGGGACGGCTGGAAAATGGAATTCCTTCAAAAATGAGATATCGAGAGTCCAGAGACAGTATGTTCATGTTATGGTGATAGGAAAGGCTGGTAGTTGTAGGGAATGCTGGATGACTAGAGAAACTGAGGCTTTGGTCAAGGATAAGAAAGAAGCATATGTCAAGTATTGATAGCAGAGATCGTGAATCCTTCGAATATAAAAGCAGTGGGAGTTTTTTTAAGAGGGAAATCAAGAGGGCGAAAAGGGGACATAAGATAGCTTTGGCAAATAGGGTTAAGGAGAATCCAAAGGGATTTTATATATACATTAAGGACAAAAGGGTAACTGGGGACAGAATAGGACCCCTCAAAGATCAGCAAGGCAGACTATGTGTGGAACCACATGAGATTTGGGAGATACTAAACGAGTATTTTGTATCAGTGTTTACTGTGGAGAAGGACATAGAAGATGTAGAATGTGGGGAAATAGATGGTGACATCTTAGAAAATGTCCATATTACAGAGGTGGTGATGCTGGATATCTTAAAGGATAAAGGTGGATAAATCCCCAGGACCTGATCAGGTGTACCCTAGAAGTTAGGGAAGTGATTGCTGGGCCCCTTGTTGAGATCATTTGGATCATTGATAGTCACAGATGAGGTGCCAGAAGACTGGAGGTTGGCTAAAGTGGAGACACTATTTAAGTAAGGTGCTAAGGAAAAACCAGGGGATTATAGACTGGTGAGCCTGACATCGTGGTGGGCAAGTTGTTGGAGCAAATCCTGAGGAACAGGATTTACATATACTTGGATTGGCAAAGACTTATTAGGGATAGTCAACATGGCTTTGTGCGTGGGAAATCACATCTCACAAACTTGATTGAGTTTTTTTGAGAAAGTAACAGAGGATTGATGAGGGCAGAACGATAGACATGATCTACATGGACTTCAGTAAGGCATTCGACAAGGTTCCTCATGGTAAAAAGGGGTAGACTGGTTAGCAAGGTTAGATCACATGGAGTACAGGGAGAACTTGCCACTTGGATACAGAACGGGCTTGAAGGTAGATGACAGAAGGTGGTGGTGGAAGGTTGCCTTTCAGACAGGTGTGACCAGTGGTGTACCACAAGGATCGGTGCTGGGTCCACTGCTATTCGTCATTTATATAAATGATTCAGATGTGAACATAGGAGACATAGTTAAGAAGTTTGTAGATGAAAATAAAATTGGAGATGTATTGGAAAGCAAAGAAGGTTACCTCAGTACAAAGGGATCTTGATCAGACGAGCCATTGGGTCAAGGAGTGGCAGATGGAGTTTAATTTAGATAAATGCAAGGAAAGGCAAATCAGGGCATCACTTATGCACTTAATGGTAAGATTCTGGGCAGTGTTGCTGAACAAAGAGACCTTCAAGTGCAGGTTCATATTTCCTCGAAAGTGGAGTCTCAGGTAGATAGGATAATAAAGAAGACATTTAGTATGCTTTCCTTTATTGGTCACAGCATTGAGTATAGGAGTTGGGACATCTTGTTGCGGCTGACCGGGTCATTGGTTAGGCCACTTTTGGAATAATGTGCGCAGTTCTGGTCTCCCTGCTATGGGAAGGATATTGTGAAACTTGAAAGGATTCAGGAAAGATGTACAAGGATGTTGCCAGGATTGAAGGGTTTGAGCTTTAGGGAGAGGCTGAATAGGCGAGGGCTGTTTTCCAACGAACATCAGATGCTAAGTACTGCTTGAAGCAAAGAACAGATAACTATGACTGGAGTAGTAAATGTCAAGCTTTACTAGATGTGTGGGGAAGAGATCATTTAAACAAAGAGCCGTATCACGTGTGTCTAACTGGTACTGTACCATGACGAGACTGTCCAGAAGAAGAAATCAACCCAACTCAGCAATTCTTTCCAAGGCTTAAACTCCTCTATCACCAAACTGCTATCAAGTTGCTCAGAGGATATTGGAACATTTGGAGGTCAGAATTATTTGCATGAGATTCAAACATTCTGAGTCCAGCCATGTGAAACTTGAAAGGGTTCAGGAAAGATTTACTAGGATGTTGCCAGACTTGGAGGATTTGAGCTTTCGGGAGAGGTTGAATAGGCTGCAGCTGTTTTCCTTGGAGTGTTAGAGACTGAGGGGTGACCATTATTCAGGTTTATAAAATCATGGATAGGATAAATGGACAAGGTCTTTTTCCTGGGGTGGGGGAGTCCAGAACTATAGGGCATAGGTTTAGAGTAAGAGGGAAAAGATATAAAAAAGACCTAAGGGGCAACTTTTTCACTCAGATGGTGGTACGTGTATGGAATGAGCTGCTAAAGGAAGTGGTGGAGGCTAGCACAATTGCAACATTTAAAAGGCAAATGGATGGGTATATGAATAGGAAGGGTTTGGAGGGATATGGGCCAGGTGCTGGCAGGTGGGACTAGATTGGATTGGGATATCTGATCGGCATGGACAAGTTGGACCGAAGGATCTGTTTCCGTGCTGTGCATCATTATGATTGTGACTCTATGTGGCTTATACTTTTCTCCCTATCTTTAACTAATTATCGAACCTTCACTACTAACCTTTCATTTTGACTTGGGGGAAAAGGAGGATTTTGGGATTATAGTCCAGAAGTTAGTAGTTTTAAGAGGTTTATTTTCATTGCCATTCTGAGAATTTTGCAAAGTACTTTTTGTTAGTAATAAATAATTATTCCTGCTTTACATCAAACAAACAGTGCCAGAAATTTCATGCTAAGTATAACTTGTGAAGCAGGTCAATTGAGAGGAGTTATTGTGATGACTTCACAGAACTTTCATCATGTTATAGACCCGTAATTCTGCACTTTGTGTTTGTCTGTGGTTAATTCAGTGTCTATGACATGCCGTCGATAGTTCATAGTTGTTTACTTATGGTCAGAATCTATTTGTAATAAATAGTAGTTATTAAGTACTGAAACCTGGTCCATGCATTAACTTGAGCCTTGCCAACAGGTTAATTGGAGACTTAACCAGTTTTGATAATTTGTTTCAAACATTTATGACTCCAAGAACAGTAAAGTTTGATATTCAGTGACAACATACTGGCAAAAGGCTGCTTGGAACACTGATGTAAAAAGAACACAAATTAAGCTGATAATTTTTTGTTTTTTAAAAAAATGAAGACAGGTTTATCTGGAAGGAAAACAGAGAATCTTATCAACTAACATAGTCCGAATGAATACCTTGGACCTTATGGAAGGAAACAGATGGTAGACACATTGAGAGTTAATTGGATTTGAATTGGTGGCATAAATATGGGAAACTAGCATTCAGTGGGGTGAGAGTTTTGTGAAGTGTGGCCAGCTTAAAGCTCTCACATGGAAGTGTGGAGTTGAATTCTATTTAAATACAGTTACCTTTGGAGTACAACAACCCAGAGCCCTGGATTATTGATACAGAAACATTATTTGTCATCACAGTGGAATTTCAAGTGAAGTAATTAAACAAAAATGGGATTAAAGTGCAAGCATCAGCAATAGTAATCACAAAACTAATGAATATATTAAAAACTTATCTGGTTTACGAGCATCCTTTAATGCTGGGCTGGTATTTATCACCCACCCATAACTAGCCTTGAACTAAGTAGCTTTCAAAGGCAGCTAAGAATTAAGCACATGGTTGAGAGTTTGGGAGTTACACGTAGGCCAGACTGTATAATGATGACAGATTTCCTTCCCTTAAGTGGACCACACAAGTTTTTAACACCAATCAACAGTGGTTATACAGTTGCCATTTAAGCAGCTTTTAATTCCTGACTTAGGAAATGATTTGAAATTTCACCATTTGCCATGAGTGGATACAAATCCATAACCACAGAACATTCATCTAGATTACTAGTCTGGTAACAGTGACACAATGCAACCGCCTCGCCATGACGTTATATGGTCCAAATAAATAAAACTGATTAATTACCGAGTATTGACCTATGCTTCAGCCAAAACAAATGCCTCAAAATGCTTGTCAACATCAGAGAACATACAAAAATTCGGAGAACTGTCCAAATAGATTAGTCAAGCGACAGTCCAACACAGTCATACTCACCACATAATACCATGCAATTAATAACTCCAAATTTGCACCACAATTTCTGCACACGAGTAATGGTGCACTATCATACTGTCAAGAGGGAGTTGCTTTGGGAGTCGTCAACATTGAATTCAGACTCCATGAATTATCATGGCATTAATATAACATTGGCAAGGAAACCTCCTACTGATTATCATCCAAGGTTCAGGCGAATTGACATTTCGGGCATCAGCCCTTCAAAAGGAATGAGGCTACACTGTATCCTCACTGTGAAGATGGTGCTTCATCTTCACAAAGACAGGGTGCATAGGTCACTTAACGTTGTCATGGATAGATGCATCTGCACAGGTGGATTGTGAGGTTGAGGCTACTTTTTGCTTGTGCTTTCATTATGCAGCAGTATATAAACTGTATTCTTCCAGTGTTCATTCAAAAATGATACTACTGAGCCACTCTTGGTGAAAGAAATTGACATCCCCGCACCAGCTGATGAATCAATGACATCTCCATGGTGAACACTATTTCGAGGACTTGTTGAAGATAGCAAGAGTGAGAATGTACTCTAGGTGGGTGCAGGGATGTCCTAGGCCTACTCATTTTGAGGTGCTTTATTGATAACCTTCCCTTTCACATGAGATCAGAAGTGGAACTGTTCACATAAATGCGGTGTTCAGTTCCATTTGTCCTGAAGACATTATTCAGAAATATTCAGGCTTGAGCTGATATGAACCAATTAACATCCGTATCACATGAGAGTCACACAATGACCATCTACAATAAGACAGAATCTCACCTTTCATTTAGCAACATTACTAACCCCCAGCAACATCTGGGGGAAAAGTGAGGGGTGAGTATTGAGGAGAAACTTTACTGGACCAACCAAATAAATACTGTAGCTTTAGAAGCAGATTAGATGCTGAATTCTTCAGCAAATAATTTATCTTGATTCCCAACCTAAAAAGTGAGGAGTGTCTTGGAATACTCTCCATTTGTCTGGATGAATGTAGCTCCAACAACACCTCAAAAGCTCAACATCATCAAGCTCAGGAAACCAGTTTGTGTTAGCATCCCATCCATATTCTATCTACCAGTGAAAACAGTATGTACCACTTACAGATGCACTACAACAACTTCCAAAACCACGACCAATACTACTTAGAAGACAAACAGTAGCAGAGACATGGAACATTATTATGTGCAAATTCCATTCCTAATGGAAAACCATCCTGACTTTGAATTAACTATATAACCACTCCTTTGCTACGTCTGGATCAAAATGCTGGAACCCGCTTACTAGCAGCCCTGGGGGGCGACCACATTGCAAAGCTGATTGTTCAAGCCAGCAGTTCCCAATACTTCCCAAAGGGCAATTAGCAATAAATTACAGTCTTGTCAGTGAGAGGCACATGAACAAGTTATAGAGTGGCCTCATATGGAAAATAAGATCTTTCATACCCAACTGAACAGCAGGCTAAATCTCAGTCAAATGACTTATCTGACAGATGGAACCTCTGATGGCACAGCACTGCCAGAATTTGTGCTCAAACTATCTGGTGTGTGATTTGAACCTACAAATTTCAGACTTAAATTCACTCAGCATGTCAAGCTGAAATTAGATACCAATTTAAACAAACATAAGTAAATCATAAAGGAAAACACAACAGAGGTGCAAAAATGCCTGTTATGAGGGGTAACAAGAAGGCAGTTCACTCATAGGTAACAATTGTGAAACAAAACATTAATTTTTATTTTTGTACAAAGAGCTATGTTTCTATAAATTGATGAAGTAGCTTGAATTTGTATCGCACTTGCAATGTCACAAGCACACCTCATGATCGAGGCTACTTCAAAGACTTGCCACTGAAGTTCAGAACTGAGCCGAATAAACAGCAGCAGGACAGATGACAAAAAGCTTGGTCAAACAGCTAGGTTGAGAAGCACCTTGAAGGAGGAAAACAAGGTAAAGGGATTGTGGGAGGCAATTTCAGAGCCTAGTGTCATGGTACACTATGATTAATAAGAGCAAGAGCCAGAATTGGAGGAGTACAGTTTCTAAAAGGATTATAGAGTCAGGCAGATTAGACTTTGTGGGGGTGGATGGGTGCTGGTGAAATAAAGCTTACAGAAAAATGGAAGGGAGTGATGCCATCCAGAGATTTGGATTATGTAAAAAAAATCTGTTGCTCAGCTGGGAGCCAATGTCGATTTGCAAGCACAGAGAGCAATGGATTTGATGCAGTAGAGTTTAATCAGTTCAAAGTCTCAAAGTTATTTAAGATGAAAGGTGGGAAGTTAGCCAGGAGAGACCAGGAATAGCCAAGTACACAAATGCAAAGGCAAAAAAGGCACAATGAGTCTCAGAACCAATGAACTAAGAAGGTTAGATAGGGTGGGGCTTAATTGAAGGATTTGGGAATGGAATTGAATGATGTTACAATGATGAAAGTAGGTGGCCTTGGTGATGGGAGTAGATATGTGGTATAAAGTTCATTTACAGGTCAAATCTAATAGTAAGGTGTGATTGCAGCATAATTATTAATTAGGAATCCTTGAAATATTTAAACTAAATTATCTCTAACAAAAAGACATTACTGGAGGCAGGTCACAAGATTCAAAGTTGTTCTGAAATCATACTGCCACTAAAAAAAAATCAGAAGCACCGTCTGCTATGCAATTTACATGCCAAGGTTAGAAAAAAAATGACTTAATTGGTTATGACTGTAGGAAAGGTATTTATTCTTAATATTGCTATTAATGAGTATTCCATCAAAACCAGAAAAATATTTTCCTGACAGTATCGCTAAGAGTTTACTCATGATGGGGACCATGTTGGGTAGGTGATGTTTCTTTGCACAAGCTCAGTGTACAAAGTGTCTCTTTGTACAAGATGTCTTAATTCTTGTCTGGATAAGGCAAGAAATCAACCAGGGGACTTTAAATACATACAAATGATTATTTGTGAACAGGAAGCATATTTGCACCACAGTACAGGAGGAAAGTGAATTTTCATTTAGTAATAATGTCAAGCAAATTAATTGGAACAAAAGCTAAGCTCTTTAAGTTAAGTTGTGTTCAGTCCTTTGGAATATTTTTATAAATAGAAAACAAATGTTTCCAATAAACAAAAGGAGGCACAAGTCACTTGATATCTGGCTTCTGAATTGCAGAAGGCTGAAAATCATTGGTTAAAATTTGCTGACTTGTTACTGTGGCCAATTTCCATGGCTCATTTGTTCTGTGTGCCACATACAATAAATGTCAGATATTTGCTTTTGTTTAGATCTGGTGCAAATCCTGAAAAGAAAATGATCTTGAAAGTTTGAATTTTTATTTTGGAAAGGATCTGAAAATATTTTCACATATAATTTGTTTTTATTTGAGTGAACTTTCCACAGTTGCTGTTAAAATAAACTGTACCTTTTATCAATGTTCGAGAAGGTCTCATGTGCAGTAGTATATCACATATGCAGAATGCATTACAATTGTAAGAGGATACCACTAACACTAATATTTGGACAAGAAACAGCAGATACAGCCATATACCAAGTATGATCATGTTTAATATTTTTCAGACCAACTATAGTTTGAAGATGATTCAATTATATAAAATATTAAGGCCTTTTCATCGATTTTCTGTTCCATTTCCTATGAAATTATTTAAATTACACTAGAATATTATATATTATTTATTTTGATGTACTTTTGATCCAACTAATTTCTATGATTGAAATCTACAGTATAAGTTTCAGATTAGACAGTAATATGTCCATTAAACTGCCTGGCTGGAACTGCTGTATTCCAATCCAGAAGAATTTCTATTTATTTGTGTTTATGTGCATGCTCAAACTCTTCCACGGATCAAATTTAAATTTGAAGTGTAAACAATTCAAGTCAAATTTAAACAGTTATTAGAAAGTCCAAGGGCATTCCCCAGGCACATGCTGTGTCAACAAAAAATGCTGGAGATCATAGCAGGTCAGGCAGCATCCATGGAATCGCTTTGAGTTGAGATGACTCTTCTTCAGAGCTCAAGTGAAGCGTGAAAGGGGCAGCATTTACCAACATTTCTCCCCTGCACTCCAAACCACCACCCCCCATATTATTGCCCCTTCCAAACTTCACTTTAGCTATGATGAAGAATCATCTAGACGCAAAACAATAGCTTGCTTTCTCTCTATGGATGTTGTCTGACCCACTATAATCCCGTGTATTTTCTTTCCAATTCTGATTCCAGGATCTGCAGTGATTTGCTCCTACATGCTGTGTCAATAAATGTCATGTCATTCATGCAGCATCAGATCTGACATGGCTTTCATCCAGATTTGGGTTATTCCCCAATTTTATCATCTGCATGAACTGGAAACCATACAGACAGAAATAATTC
Organism: Chiloscyllium plagiosum; assembly: GCF_037043375.1. Classification (NCBI taxonomy): domain Eukaryota; kingdom Metazoa; phylum Chordata; class Chondrichthyes; order Orectolobiformes; family Hemiscylliidae; genus Chiloscyllium; species Chiloscyllium plagiosum. The sequence continues at coordinate 59,526,132 of NW_028270161.1, forward strand.
TTGACTAAAAATGCTTCCAACTATGATTCTGAAGGTTTGGCTATGTGATTACGTTTTAAAATATTTCCAAACAGCATATTTGAAGATAGTGTAAATTGTAAACTAATTGATAGAGAAAATACGTACACATACTATCACGCAAATGTTTGAAGGCAACGATCCTTATTACGATCCTTAGTGTCTCATTGGGCCTTCAAAATTTAAAAATCCAAGTAAACTTTCTAAGTTTCAGCCTCCATAATTGCCATAAATGTTTGTTTGTTCAAGTAGATTTTGGTTAATATATTTGTTCTCAGGATGTGAATGACAAAGCCATTTATTACTCACTTCCAGGTGTTCTGAGAAGGTAGTGGATCTCATAGCGATTCTATTACTCTTAAAAGTGAATGATTCACAAGGTCACTACATTCACTATAGTAGTCAGACCGGTAGGGCTGGCATGTTCCCATTTATGAAAGGGATCAGTAAACCAAAGGAGTCTCTTTTAATCCATAATCATATTTATTTTCAATTTTACAACATGCTATGAAGAGTGTTAAACAACTAAGGAGGTTTCTTCTTACAGCCAACCAATTATCATGATGAGGAAACACTATTTAATACATAGTCTGTGGCAATATAGACTATAGAATTTGGATATAAAACTAATATCAAAGGTTTTGGGCTCTGAAATTATACAGCCATGAAATATTGATGTATAAATGTGTTCATTTGAAAGTGCTCTTTTTAAAGGAAAGGAGCTACCTGATTTTAAATGTAGCCACAAAAACTGTCAAGAAAGAAATTGCACGTAAGTGCACTAAACATTTGTGTGGAACATAGTAATGTAAATTTAGAACCACAGTAAATCAAATGCCAAGTGTCCACTTCAGAAAATACTCCAATACATCCTGAACTTGGCTAGTCCTATGATCTCCAGGGCAGCTTGATTCTCAGAAAACTAAACTGGAGAAAGATCTTCTCACCTGCCTTAACTTTGGAGGAGGATGTCAGTGCAGATTTCAGGAAGAAGGCGAGGTTCCTGAGCAGTTTGGCATGGCGGACAAGGTAGCCTTGGAAGTTTTGGCAGGCTTAAAAATGTACAAATCCCCATGTCCGAATGAGATGACTGCTATTGGAGGGAGGAAATTACATGGGCACTAAATCAAATTTTTAATATATTTCTGGGCACAGGGTAGGTGCCAGAGGACTGTGGATAATGTGGTCTCACTTATCAAGGGCAGTAGAGATAAACCAGTGAGACTGACATCAGTAATAAGGAAACTACTGGAGAAAGCTATGAAGGAGAAAATTAATCTTTGCATGGAAAGGCAAGGTTTGATCAGGGACAGTCAGCATAACTTTGCCAGTGGTAGATAATGCCTCACAAATCTTGTGAAATTTTCCAAGACTGTTGATCAGTGTAGATGAGGATAGTGCCATTGATGTTGTTCATATGGGTTTCAGCAAAGCTTTTGATAAAGTCGCTGTTAGGAGACTGAATTAGCTTTGTCACAAGTACTAAAATGAGTATAGTGAAAAGTTTACAAGTCACTACTTATGCATCATCTTAGGTAGAACATACTTAGGCACAGATTGAGTGCAAGTTGGCAGAAAAAATATAAAATTTAAGAAATAAAGGAGTCCAGCATTATAGATCCTAGAATAAATTACAAAGTAGAGAAATAAAAAGTTCACAACTCACTGGCACTCAGTCAGGATGTGGAGTCCACCCTAACTCCACACCGCTCTGGATTCACCATGAGGCTGCAAGTCCATGCTGAGGTCTTGCTGGGCTGAAAGGCCACCAAGCCCACCAAAGGACTGCCTCACCAGGCCTGTGCTGAGGCCAGGAGTTCAGGACATTGCTGAGAAGGAAAAGAACAAAGAGGTGGAAAAAGAATTGGAAGGATCAGGTGATCTCCGGCTGAAGTGTCTTACCTTCTTGGAAAGAAAGTAAAGATAAAAGCACGTGGGATCCAGGGCAACTTGGTAAATTGGATGTGGGGGGAGCTAGTAGTACATAAATCTGCACAGGCAGCATACAGGCCTTTATCAGTCATGGCACAGATTACTAGGGCAGGACGGTTGTGTGAAACTGCAAAAAGCTTTGGTTAGGCCACAGCTGAAATATTTGTTATGTTCTGGTCACTGCACTGTGGGTTTAAATTGACAGGGGTGTAGAGGAGTTTCAACAGGACATTGCCTGGGATGAAAGTGAGGACTGAAGGTGCTGGATCGTCAGAGTCAAGAACTGTGACACTGGAAAAAGGCTGCAAGTCAGGCAGCATTCGAGGTACTGGAGAGTCTATGTTTCGGGCATAAGCCCTTTATAGGAACGGAGCAGTTTAGATTTTAAGAGAATAAGTTCAGGTTGTTTTCTTTGGAGCAGCTTTGTCCTGGATGGTGTCAAACTTCTTGATTTGTTGTTAGAGGTGTTGCAGATGAGGTGTTTTCCATTATGCCCACAAAACTCACCCACAACCAGAAATATTTCTCTATGGCAACCCTATCAATCACTTTCACCCCTTAAACTTATACCAGGTCACGCCCCCAGTTTTCTTGTGTGTTGAAGGAAGAGCCTGATAGATATAACCTCTGGTGTCATCCTAGTAAATTTTGCTTTTGCACTGTATCCAGTAACTGGGTCTTTTTTTTGGTATGCGATGTGGTTTACCAAAGTTTTATGCAAGTTTAACTTGACATATTAAATTTTATCCCTCCAGTAACCAAATGTTTCATTTTTCAAATGATCTGTGGCACTCCTGGTGATTTATTTATGTGTACCCCTTTATTATTTTAGTCCATGTGAAATCCTATATGAAATCCTGAGTACTTCATTTGTCAAAGTTCAGCTATTCAAGTAATTCCACAATCTCCACTTTCTCCAATGATCAAGATATTTGATCAATGTAAAGTCCAGAGGAAATTGCACCTTACTTCAGATTATTCACCAGATATTGATTTGAAAGGTAGCATTAGGCCAGGGCTTCAACATGATGAAATAGTAACTCTTTGTGACCATGGTCATATTTTGCTGGCTTGAAGGACTGGCAATAGTTTCAGTATTGAAAATTTTAGAAGAACATATTTCATGCTGATTTGAATCAGCAGAAATAACAGTCACGTCAAATTCCTCATTTATAGAACAGAGAAATAAAATTGGAACTCAGCATACTTAGAATTATTTTTACAAATCAAGCAACTTAATATATCCTGCAAATTAATAATACAAGCTGTCATGCATGTTGGTGCAACATGTCTGATAATTAGAAACCAAACACAAGAACGAACTCTGTACCTTCAAATACAGGGTAAATAACAGGGCAGCTTTTAAGTATCAGCGAATAGATCATTAAAACGGCTTCATACCCAAATCAATTAAGCTTCGAGTGTCAATTTTCATTGTGTGCCATTTAAAAAAAATGCAAGTCTACAGAGCAGAGACTTACAAGATTCCTAACATAAAAGGGGTACCATTTACACCTCTTGGCGTGACAAACGCCTGTGAATTGTCCCAATCGCCAGTTTAGTCACATTGTTAATAAACAGAGCTGAACCTTGGACGAGGCCCTAATTAATGAAAGATGAGATCATGGGCCGGGAATGCTGAAGCGTCAGCTTCTTCCCACGGTCCCTTTCTATTTTGCTATAATTCGTTCCTGCAGTCGCAGGACTTGTTTCCATGACAGGCTGAGACATCCGCTTGAACAAAACGTTTCCCCTCAGCAAGATATAAAAACTTGCATTTCCTGTCATTGAACCCGAGCCTTAACGAGCGGCCGCCGGGCGACAGTTGGAAAAGGGCAAGGCCGGTCGCAGCGAAAAATAAACACACGCCCACAAGCTCCCTTTGGAGAAGCGTTATATAGAAAACAAACACCTGACTGCACAAGATTTAAAAAGCGAATGTTACCTGTTTGGATGACAATAAGCAACGGCCACCCGGTGAAGAGAACTTGCGGCCGTCAGTGGTTGAGTTCTGGCCGCTCAGCCCGTCTCCCTCACTTCACTCCGGCTCCTCGCGCGCCGTAACAAGGGCTCCCGTCGGTCGCCCCGTAGCCACGCGCCGCCCGCCCGGTTTCCCGGGTAACCGCGCTCCCGCCTGGCTCGTTGGCGGTGACCGTTGACGGTTTCTTTTCGAATTGCCCCCTCCTCGGGGGCTGGAGCACGGTCCGTCGGGAGAACGGGGAAATCAGTGCTGCCTGACTTGTCGCCGTGGCCGAAGCTTAGTCAGTCAGCAACACCGGGGCCCCGGGAAGCTGGCCGGGCTGGGTCGCTTTCTGCTATTTCGGAGACCAGAAAAGGACGATTCATGGACACTCTCCAAGCGGCGGGTACAAAAGTCGACCTGGCAGCGCACAGCGGTCAAAGAATGGAGCGTCCGATGGAGACGTCGGGGCTTCTTCGCCCAGTCCAACCGATTCCCGTCTTCGCAAGGAACAAGGCCCAGCTCCCCCTAACGCTCTGGGCACAGGCTGCAGTCCAGGCAGAGGAAAAGGGGGTGGGGAAGGAAGTGGAGGCGGCCCGCAGGAGCTGCTGGTGGCTCGGGTGGGTGGGGAATACGGCGGCGAGGAAGGACGAGAGAAACGACAAAACAAAATCTGCAAATACTCGGGCAGCGCCGATAGAGAGAGAGCGCATTGAAGTTTTGGGCTTGTAATCGTATGGGGAAAATTCGAACCGTCCAGGTTTTTGACGAAAGGCTGGTTTGCACAAGGACAAAAGAATAGGTTCAAGGCAGGAAAGGCTAAAGGGAATCAAGTAGTCGGGCAAGAAAAGAAACAAAAGATGTTAGCGCAGGCGTCTGAAAGCAAACATGAAAAAAACAAAATGGTCGTCGGTGTCAGTTTATGGCTTGACAATTTCTTGAGTCACACCCGACCATTTCATTAGGCATATTGCACTGACTTTTAACAATTTCAAAACGTCACCCGCTCAGGTTGAACCTGAAATACCACAAAGAAGGGAAAAGAAGAGAAGTTTAGCCAATATTTATCAGGTACCTAATGAGATCAGATTTTCTGGGCATGAGTGCATTGCTATTTAAGGAATGCTACTTTGTGCAGTTTGGTTGCTGTGGTTCCTACATTATATCCAATTAAATCATTGTTGTAATGAGTTTATTTTAAGATATCCGTAAAACAGACACAAGAAGAATTGCTCTGCAGTTCAAATTATGCCGTTGTATTTTTTTTCTGTTCACCAAAATGAATAGAGTTTTGTAGAGTCATAGAAATGTACAGCATGGAAATAGATCCTTTGCTCCAACTTGTCCATGCTGACCAGATATTTAACATTAATCTAGTCTCATTTGGGTAAAAACAATGACTGTAGATGCTGGAAACCAGATTCTGGATTAGTGGTGCTGGAAGAGCACAGCAGTTCAGGCAGCATCTGAGGAGCAGTCTCATTTGGCCCATATTCCTCTAACCCTTCTTATTCACATACCTGTCCAGATGCTTTTTAAATGTTGTAATTGTACCAGCCTCCACCACTTCCTCTGGAGATGGAGAAGTCAATATTTCAGGTGTAACCTTTCTTCAGTCCTGAAGAAGGGTTACACCCAAAATGTTGACTTCTCCACCTCCTGATACTACCTGCCTTTCAGTTTTCTTCCAGTTTCCTGCTTGTCTACATTGGATTCCAGCATCTGCAGTTTTTTGCCTCCAGCACTACTTCTGGCAGTTCATTCCATATGTGCACTACCTTCCGTGTGAAGAAGTTGACCCTAAGGTCCCTTATAAATCTTTCCCCCCCCACCTTTAAATGTGTTTCCATTTAACACTTCATCCAAATTGGGTAATTTTCATGCGTTGGCTCCACTCTTTCTACTGATGTGACACAGTCTATGGGTGAAGGAAAGGACTTAGATTCTAGCTTTTCGGTAGAGCAGATAGATCTGTAAAATCTCCATATGCCTGATCAAACGTAGTTGTACTTATAGCTATAATGCAATTTGTTTGCTTGTTTCTTAAAAACTGTGCATCTGCGATAAATACTCTATAGTGGTGTATCTAATCCTTAGATAGGCCCAATATAAAGCAAAGATAAAGATGTTAGCTAACTAGCTCAAACAACTCCACATACTGGTAGAGATGGCAAGTACCACAACTAGGATAATGGATTCAGAAGAACAGGGGGGAAAAAAATCAAGTGAGTATGTTTACCACTTTAGGGAGACAAACAATTATTGAAGGTAATTAACAAAGATAGCAGTTGCCCCAGAGGCTGAAAAAGGGAAGCTCTGTGCATCAAGGTAAAACTTAATTCAAAAACTGGTAAGAGCTACTGTGTTAAGTCTGAACTTGAAATAACCAACTACATTTGGAAAATATGCTTTAGCAAAGATGGGCTGTTTAAGGAACAATTGAAACCTCCAGAGAGTAAAGTTAGAAATCCCTAAGGGAAAAGGGATGAACTTTATATTTAAAAAATTAAAGACAGGAAAGAGAAGAAGGTATGAAAGAAAATTCTCATCGTTTATAATGGGCATTGCTGCCAGAGACAGTTACAAGGAGCAATGGAAGGACTTAAAAAAACTATGACTGGGCTACTGAATCAGGAATTCCTCTATTTTCAGCAATCAACCAAGCAACTTTAAAGAACAGGAGTCTAACACAAGAAGAAAAGTTAGGAAGAATTAATTAGTTGAAGTTCCACCATTAAACTGCAATTATGGTGAGACAATTTATAAAGGGTGCAATTAGAAAACATTATTTAAAAATATGTGTAAAGGAAATTGCTTGGAGTTTGTGATCATGAAATATGGGAAGAAGTCAATATTCTCCCAGAACACGTGGGAATACTCCATGTTGGATGCAGAAGGCAACAAAAGTCAAGAAGTAAGTATGATTTGTGCTTCCAATTAAACCTATTGGACTATAACCTGGTGTTGTGTGATTTTTAACCAAGAAGTAGGTAGCCACCATTTTTATAATTTAAAAAGTGGTGGGAAGACTAGTGAGCAGTACTGAAAAGCAATGTTACAAGAAAAAGTTTTGAAAATCTTGAAAGTAATAAATTGTGACGGAACATCTATTAAAACAATTGATAGTTTAAATTCTTGAATAAAGCTATTAAAGCAAGGCTGAGTTTTTTTTAAAATGACAATGTTTTATAGTCATTAAACAGCATTATTGAATACAAGCTTAAAGTAAAACAGATTCAAAGCAATATTGAAATGATACTGATTTAAAATATCTTTGCAGTAATAGGATTTGTCAGCACATTGAAAATTAATAGGAAGCAACAATAAATACAGATTCAGGGTCAGAGAAAGGCCATACACAGCACAAGATTGGACTTGACAGAGACAAGAATTCTTAAGTTATGCATTATCTCAAATATCAAGATTCAAGCTGAGCAAACAAATATGTTATTTTAGCAGCAGGTCTGATTGTGAAAAATGTTATTAACAGACAAAAAAACTAAAGAAAGTGCAAATACTTTTTGAAGGTGTCTAAAAGTCTTGATCGTTAAATTGAAGAAGTAAGAAACCTCTTGCATCATAGAGTAACACAGCATTGAAACAGGCCCTTTAGCCTAAATTGGTCCATGGTGCCCAATCAGCTATTACCCTTGCCTGCATTTTAAAGCGGAGCAAATGAATACATTTTTTTATCAATGGGTCTGATTGTGAAAAATGTTATTAACAGACAAAACACAAAAGAGTGCAAACATTTTTTGAAGGTGTTAAAAGCCTTAATCATTCATTTGAAGAACTAAGAAATCTCTTGCGTCATAAAGAAATATATCATGGGAACAGGCCCTTCGGCCTAAACTGGTCCATGCTGACCTTGGTACCCACTCAGCTAGTTCTAATTGCCTGCATTTGGTCCATATCCCTCTAAACCCTTTCCTTCCATATACCTATCCGAATGTTTTTTAAATGTTGCTATTGTACCTGCCTCAAACACTTTCTCTGGCAACCCATTCCATATAAGTATCACTCTCTGTATGAAGAAGTTGCCCCTCAGGTCCTCCTTAAATCTTTCCCCTCTTACCTTAAACGTATGCCCTCTAGTTTTCAATTCCTCATCCCTGGGGAAAACAGACTATTTGCAATCATCCTATCTATGATTTTATATATCTCAGTAAGGTCAGCCTTCGTTCTCCTATGTTTGAAGGAATAAAAGTCCCATCCTGGCTAACCTTTCCCTATAACTCAGGCTTACTACTCCTGGCAACATCCTCGCAAATATTCTTTGCTCTCTTTCCAGTTTAATTGTCTTTCCTTTAACAAGGTGACTGAAACTGTACACAATACTCCAAGTACAGCCTCACCAATGACTTATACAACTGTAACATAATGTCCCAACTCCTATACTCAATGCCTTGACAGTGAAGGCCAGGAGGGTAAATACCTTCTTCACCACCCTGTCCAGCTCTGATGCCACTTTTAGTTAAGTATGTACTTGTACTCCTGGGTTCCTCTAGTCCACAACACTCCTCAGGACCTTAACATTTACTTTCCAGAGTGCAACACCTCATACTTCTCTGTATTGAATTGTATTTGCCAACCCTAGTCAACTTCCCCATCTGATCAAGATCCCTTTAATTTTTGAGACCCTTCTTTGCTATTATTGATACCTCCTGATTTTTGTATCATCAGCAAACTTATTAATCATGTCTTGTATATTCACATCCAGTTCATTTACATAAATAACAAAGGTCCTGGCACCAACCCCTGTGGCACACCACTAGTCACAGGCCTCCAGTCCAAGAAACAACGTTCAGTCATCACCATCAGGCTAATTTTGGATCCAATTAGCTAGCTCTCCCTGGATCCCATGGGACCTAACCTTCATGACTAGCCTGCCAACCAAGATTTAATAGAAGTGTTCAGCTTCCAGGAGAATCTGAAAACAATTAATAACCTATTTAGATCAATGAAAAACTCTTGACTAGAGCTCTGAAATCAGAATTCACAAGAGACAAAGTTGAATAAAAAGTTCAAAAAATTCTGTCATGTTTGTTACTGTCCAAGGAAGATTTAACTGGAGAAACCTAGTCAGATTGTGCTTGATGCAGAGACTTGTATATGCATGCTGGGGGGAGAAGGCCAATACTTTCTCAAAAGGGCAATATAATCTACTAACTCTATAAGGTACGGACACGTTAGTGAGCACGAGAAAAAAAACAAAATCTGTAACAAAAAAAAAGTGTCATTGCTACGCGATGACAAACCTTATGACCACACACAATTTCCAACCATCACCAAGGAATGCAATGTTTGGAAAACTGGGTCACTTCTGTACAATGTGCAGAAGTAAGACACAGTTTCAAAACAGTGAAAATATTGGTGCTACACAGAACATCGATACCCATTGGAAAAGCATTACTAGGGGAACTAGACAATCCAGAAGAGAAATAACTTGTCTATGTTATCCAGAAGAGAAATAACTTGTCTTGGACATTCTGTTAATTTATGCTTGATACGGAATCAGTTACCATGGCTGAAGAAGCAGAAGTTACAGCCTATAGCAGTGGTTCCCAATTCTTTTAGTGTCAAGACGCACTTCAATGAGATTAACATTTCCACAGTTTGGCCATTTGTTTTCAAATGCTTATAATTGCTTATAAATGCAATTTTTATTTGCACTTACAGTGGTGATGGCCTTACTAGAGATGTTTACAACATAGTGCACACAAGGAGCTTAAGAAGGACCAAAAGCATGAATGTTTTAAGTCCACCAGTTAAAGTACACTATCTTCAATTGTGAACAAAGACCCATTTTCAAAATCTGTTCAATTCATCAATTGCTAATTATTTTGTGAACAATGGAGCATAATCTAGAGTAAAGAGCAACTCACTGGGTCATTGAGAAACATGGGCCTGGAGGTGTGTGAAGAGCCTTTTGATCCAAGGAGAAATTGATGTGAAGGTCAACTGCAAAACTTACTCCACTGTCACTTTCTCTCTCCTGTTGTTTTTCATGTATGCCAGTATTGGAAATGTATGCTTGCGGAGGTATGTTATTGCAAATGGCAAGAATACAGCAATAGCATGGTCGGACGTTGTTGGATATTCATGAACCACAGTCAGCCAAAACATATACGAAGACTCCTCTCCAAATTTCAGGTTCATTGTACAATCTATCTGTAGCTCTGTGTATTCCTCTTTGTTTTAAATGTCAGCTTTTTGATGAATCAGAAGAGGGTGAGCTAAATGGTTCACATATCCAGTCGTAGCCTTCCACATTTGTTCAGGAGAAGTAGAATTTGAAGTTCTCTTGCAATTCTTTGAGATTTGATTTGATTTTCTATTCTCACACATACCTTTTTGCAGGTACAGTGAAAAGTTTTGTGTGTAGTGCAAGCAAATTATATCATACAAAGTGAATAAGGGTAATAGAACAGAATGAGGAATACAATGTTATCGCTGCAGAGAAGGTGCACAAAGAGCAACGTCAACATTAAATCTGAAATTTGTGTGGTCCATTCAGAAGTCTAAAAACAGCAGGGAAGAAGCTGTTCTTGAATCTGTTCACATGTGTGTTTAAGCTTTCTTGTATCTTCTGCCCAATGGAAGTAGTAGGAAGAGATTATAACTGGAGTGGCAGGGGTCTTTGATTATGTTGGTTGCTTTTCTGAGGCAGTAAGAAATATAGACGAGAAGTTTGAATATGATGCTGTGACCTTTGGTAGCTGTATGATGCTAGTGGAAACCTCTTAAGTAATCCCTTGCCACTGTCTTTTTGACAAAGGCCCAGGTTTGATTTGAAACCTTGAAGTTTTTTTCTGTAATGGTTGGGGTTGTCTCGTTCTTTCCCTGCATTTTAGTATTCAACTCATTTAGATGGCTGAAAATGTCTGGGAGATATATCTACTTGGCCCACTAGTAATCATCAGATACTATTTCTTTATAAGCTTACTCTAATTCTGCAGCTAACTCTGGTGGCATCATTTTGGCTACAAGAACTTCACAGTGGAAGATACAATGGACAATCTGAATTCAAGGATTTTGCTGTTTCACCTTTCAAGTCCTTTGACTTTCCCTGTCATGGAGGCTACTCCATCAGTGCAAAAATTCCAACACATATCCCAGGTAAGTTTGTTTTCACCAGTCGCATGACTCCTTACAAATGAATGGACATACTGAATATTGGCTAGCAGCTGGCAATGTCTGCTTAATTCAATTAACTCATCAATCTGCAAAGTAAACTTTCCACTAGTAATTGACTTCTTTTGGAGCATTTCCTCAATAACAGCTGACATGTCAACTTGCCATTTAACTGTGTTATCAGAAAGTGGAATTGTGTCAGTCTTGCAGCATCAGCTCCTAACATCACATCTATATTTTTTTTTCACATGCAGGCAATGGTTTTGTTTGATTTTGCTGTAAGCTCAGCTACCAGATAGCTAGCCTGTTGATCTTTATTCAATACCCACACAAACTCCATTAGCCATTGGATTTACTTGCTTTGCTCTTTTGTTCCCTTAAGCTCTTGGAGTACTGAATGTGTTCATTTGCAAGAGATGGAAGTTTCATGTATAAATGGCGTTTTATTTGGTACCATTTCAGTGTTTGCCAACTTCTCTCTGCAGGTGAGAGATTCAGGTAAATGGCAATGGTATCCTGTCCATGAAAATTCAAATGCCATGTAGATTCTCATTCTACTATCTCTGAACTGGTCTTGCTTTCTTTTCTCTGGGCTGAAATGTTTTATCGACTGAATTAGAGCAATTGGGTCTTTTGACAAGAAATATATCTATTTCTTCTTAGAACCTAAAGTTTAGATAAGTGGTAACAGTAAAAAAATCAAAAGTATTCACTTTGAAATTGACACTATCATGGAAATGTGTCCAGGCAGGCAGGCCTGTTCAACAGCCATTTCAAAGATGTGCCTCTTTACTGAGCATGCACAGTTTCTTCTTAAAACACGTATGCTCCAGCAGATGATGAATCTCCACAAATGCAAGGTATTGGAAGCCACTGCACTGCAGAATTTCACAGCACATTACTCACCTTGCCAAAGCACATCAGTGTAACTGGCACACTAGTTGAAAACCTGTGGCCTACAGAGATAAGACTACATGGCATAGGTGGGATAACTAACATGCATAGGAATACTTCAAGTTACACTGATTTGGAGATGCTGGTGTTGGACTGGAGTGTACAAGGTTAAAAATCACACAACACCAGGTTATAGTCCAACAGGTTTACTTGGAAGCACTAGTTTTTGGAGTGCTGCTCCTTCATCAGATGGTTGTGCCTGATGAAGGAGCAGTGCTCTGAAAGCTAGTGTTTCCAAGTAAACCTGTTGGACTATAGCCTGGTGTTGTGTGATTTTTAACTCAATTTACACTACAATACAATACACAAGAGTTAAAAATGTGTACATTGTTTGCAATCACCTTGAGCCTCCGGTCAGGATTAATCCTAATCTCCCAGAGAACAACTGATCCAGGAGCAAGCAGCTGATTTAGGAACAAATTATTATTGACCAACCAGTCCAGAGGTATTCAGGAGACATAATTGAACTTGCCAGACTTGTGGCAGAACCCAAAACTAAGATACAATCAAGTAAGATCACTTCTATCATGAGAAGTGATCTGTTTAACAATGTGATATACTGTAGAGGAAATCACAGATTTCACAGGGCTGATGAAAATATTCTGCCTTCTAAAACTAAATAGTCAATGTTAGTGGCAGAGAGAATGCAGTGAGCTGATATCTTTTCGTAACATGACTGAGAGTGAAAATGCTTATTTCACCAGTCAAACAACTACAATGGACAGCTGAAGCTGTCTAATCATGGGAAGTAAGCTGCATGTGACTCCATGGAAGCCAGGTCAATGTCCACAGATCCAGGTCACAGTCAAGAAGTAGAAACTGCATGGTATAAAGCATCCAGGATAGTGCAAAAAAAATAGAAACCACCTTTTCCAACTAGAAGGTAGTTGTCTGATAGCTAGCTCACTATAAGGAAGAAAGTCCCTATTGTAACAGAGTAGCTGCCTTCCAGAAAGGAAATTCACTAGTCTAGGGCCCTCCAAATAAGATAATGGACCAACAAACAACATCTACAAAAATCAGTGTCTTCTTGAAGGTCAACCAAGAGGCTCCTTGACAGCTCAAAACCAGAGTCAACGGTTCTCAAGCAAAAGACCTATCTATCTATTGTTCTTTAAGTTCAAAGAGAGTGTACTGAGACAGAATTGTGAAACATGCAAACCACCTAAGTATGTGAAGTCAGAAATAAGAGGGAAATAGAGTAATATCAGAAACATTATGTATGCATTGTATATTAGGTTAACTATGGGGAAAAAGACTTGGGGGGAGATGTATAAGTTAATGGTTCTGGACGAGTTAATGTTCATGTTACATTGGTTCCACCTCTTATAATGATAGCATACATAGTCTGTGGCCAGATGCAAGGAGTTTTACCCTAGGGTTTCAGAGCTAGCAGATATACAGGGTATCTATCAACTTCTTATAGTCCTAGTAATTATGTCTGACCAAATATAATTGTGTTTTTTGCTATCACATAATTATCCTTCTGGTCAGCCATGAATAGTGTTTTTTTTCTCTAGCTGTACAAGGGAGCAGTATTCCTCTCCTACTAATCACTAGATAGGCCCAGGACAAAGGAGGATCGGTGGCAGTGATTTACTTCAAATCATAACCAGTACTGCACAAAGTAATAGTAGTGGTCACCTGGGAAATTACCGCAATCTGAAAGCCAAAATCTTTTGGCAGTATAGCACTTCCTTTGTACTAGATTGTGCTCAGTCAATTCAAATTACTCACTTATGAAGATCCTTGAATTTGTAACCTGGCTAAAAGTTCCCACACATCCTCTGAAGTACTAAATAGCTAATGTCTGATGAAAAATCACAACCTGGCACATTAACTCCTGCTGTACTTTGCATTTCCGTACATGTATCAACTTTATAACTCTAATCTTTTTTAACAAGTCTGGTTCCCCAAACCCAGCACGTGTCCCAGCAGGACTTCAAGTACTCAAAGATTTCAGGTCATTCTTGGTCCAGTACCTCATAGTGCCACCAACTAGCATTCTGTTCAGCATTAAGGGCGGCACGGTGATTCAGTGGTTAGCACTGCTACCTTACAGCACCAGGGTCCCAGGTTCGATTCCAGCCTCGGGCGACTGTCTGTGTGGAGTTTGCACGTTGTCCCCATGTCTGCATGGGTTTCCTCCTACAGTCCAAAGATGTGCAGGTCAGGTGAATTGGCCATGTTAAATTGCCCATAGTGTTAGGTGGGTTGCTCTTTGGAGGGTTGATATGGACTTGTTGGGCCGAAGGGCCTGTTTCCACACTGTAGGGAATCCAATCTAATCAAGGGTTGCTAATATCAATTTTCACATTCACCCAATGTAATAAGTACACACACACCTATGCTTCTCCTAACCTGCAATGGTCAGGAAACCTGTTTTAAGGATGAGTGCAAGATATTTGTATAAGTATACTGCGAGGAAATGTGTATTTGTTTTATTTGGCAGGAAGCTTAGAAAATACTATTATTTAACTAGAGAATGATTGCAGAACTCTGAGGAACAGAAGGATCTAGGTGTGCTGGTGCAGAAAACATTAGTGTGCAGGTACAATAAGTGATTAGAAATGCAAATGAAATATAATTTATTACAAGAAGAATTAAAAATAAATTAGGGAGGTTCTGCTATAGGTGTGCATGGTTTTGGTAAAACCAGATATAGAGTACAGTATATTTTTGATCTCCTTATTTAAGAAATAATGTAATTGCATTACAAACACTTCAGAAAATGTTCACACACTGATTTCTGGGATGAAGGGATTACGTTAAGAGGAAAGATTGGACACATTGGATCTGTATCCATTGGAAAGAGAGATGATCTTACTGAAACTTGTAAGATCTTAAGGGGTCTTGACAGGTTGAAAGAACCCCAAATGGAAGAAATTTGAAGTAAGGAACCCAATTTAAAAAATAAGGGATCTCCAATTTAAAATTAAACTCTTTTTCTGACATGGTAATCTGTGGAATACGTCATCCCAAAGAGCAACAAAGTGTGAATTGCATAAATTCTTGCTGACAACAGAATCAAAGGGTAGAGGATGTAAACAGAAAGTTGAACTGAGATCACAATCAAATCATATCAAATTGCAGAGCTGGTTCAATAGCGTGCTCCTGCTCCTAATTTATATATTTGGATTGACTTGTGAAAGCAATCTTTGCTGATTGACTTATACATCTCACCACTCTTAAACTCTGGGTGTGTTATGGAGATTGTGTAACATGGAATTCCGATGACCCTGGAATAGTATCCAAATCTACTGAAAAACTAATTAAACAGTTATATTCACTGAATGGCTGACCCCAGATTTTCTGATTACCACTGAATCTGATTTGATCAATGATGATCCTTTTTAAGAATATCCACTTACCTGGTTGCAATTTTCTAGCCAGATATTTGAATCTGACCTGTCCTGTACGTGTCCATTGAAGGAAACCAGGGAGAAATCCATTGCATGCAAGAGCAGTTCTGCAGGCTGACACACCCTTTTTTATAGGTAAAAACAATGACTGCAGATGCTGAAAACCAGATATCTGGATTAGTGGTGCTGGAAGAGCACAGCAGTTCAGGCAGCATTCGAGGTGCAGTAAAATCGACGTTTGGCAAAAGGCCTTCCTCAGGAATAAAGGGTTGCTGCTATATGTCAGCAGTTAAATTGTTTAAAGATTCCAAAAATGTTGACAGCTGCTGAGGAAAGGTCAAAGGTTAGGTCAAGGTGTTTGGTCAGGCAGGTTTGAGGGATGGTGGTGGTGAATGGAAGGGTGTTTGGTCAGAGTTTATGTTTAAAGCTGCATTGTTCAGTCAAGAGCAATTTGTGGGGAGAACAGTTGTCCTGGCTGCAACATTGCGCTTGGGAAGGGGAAATGATACTAAATCGGGGGAGGGGTGTGAATGATGGTAGTGTTAGGGATGGCAAAGTCAGAGTGGTGGGATAGTGCTGGGGCCAGCAGGGTTGGGTGAGGCATGGGTGGGTCAGTTAAGGGTCAGAGAAGTGTGGAGGGGTTCAGTGGTAAGTTGAGGGTTCTGTTTGATAGTTGTCCACTTCTTTAATCCGCAAACTTCAGTGGATAACTGTTAAGTGAGCCAGAACTTAATATAGTTATCTTGGAAGTCTCCAAATTCCAGCCTTGATTTAACTTTCCAAAATGCAAGACCTCACACTTATCTGTATTAAACTCCACTTGCCATTTCTTAGCCCACTTCCCCAGCTAATCAAGGTCTTACTGCAGTTTCTGATAACCTTCCTCACTGTCCACAATACCACCTATTTTAGTGTCATCTGCAAACCTACCAATTACTTCTTGTGCATTCCTATCCAATTTATGATCTTTTGAAGTAGACTGGTTGGCATTCATAAAGTCCTGGAGTCCTACAGCATGGAGACAGGCCCTTTGGCTCAAACTGGTCCATGCTAACCAAAATATCCATGCATGTTAACCCCATTTCCCTACGCTTGGCCCATATCCTTTTAAACCCTCTAATATCTCTGTGTATTTATCCAAATACACGGAGATATTAGAAATGTTATTAATGTACTCACCTCGACTACTTCCACTGGTAGGCAAAATCGACCTTTCGGGCAAAAGCCCTTCATCAGGAATAAAATGATGAAGGGCTTTTGCCCGAAACGTCGATTTTGCCTGTCCTCGGATGCTGCCTGAATTGCTGTGCTCTTCCAGCACCACTGATCCAGAATCTGGTTTCCAGCATCTGCAGTCATTGTTTTTACCTTACTTCCACTGGCAGCTCATTCCACATGCGTACTACTCTCTGTGTAAAAAGAAGTTGCTCCTCAGGTTCCATTTTATTCTTTCTCCTTTAACCTTAAACTAATACCCTCTAGTCCTCGATTTCTCAACCCTGGGAAAAAGACTGGTTGCATTCGCCCTCTCCTTGCCTCTCATGATCTTATACACTTCTATAAGATCCACCTTCAGTCTCCTACATTCTAAAGAACAATGTCCTACCGTGTCCAACCTCTCTCAGATCCTTGAGTCCTGGCAACATCCTTGTAAATCTCTTCTGCACTCTTTCCAGTTTAATAATATCCTTCCTATAGCAAGGTGACCAAAACTGAACACAATAATCTTAAGTGCAGCCTCACCAACGTCTTGTCCAACAGCAACATAACTTCCCAACGTCTATTCTCAGTGCCCTGACTGATGAAAGCCAGTGTGCCAGAAGCCTTCTTCACTGCCCTGTCTACCTGTAACTCCACTTTCAGAAACTCCAAGGTCCCTCTGTTCCTCTACACTCCTTAAAGTCCTATCATTCACCATGAAACTCCAACCTTGATTTAACTTTTCAAAATGCAAGACCTCACACTTATCTTCAACTCCACTTGCCATTTCTTAGCCCACTTCCCCAGCTGATCAAGATCTTGCTGCAGCTTCCTCACTGTCCACAATACCACCTATTTTAGTGTCATCTGCAAACTTACCAATTACTTCTTGTGCATTCCTATTCACTTGGGTATGTCTACCAGAATTACAGCTATTTTGTTGTCAAAATGCAGTTTAACCAACTTTACAATTTGACCTGATGTGAGAGAGAACTCTCCTACAAGTAAGGTCGCAGGTGAAAAGCCTCTCTTTATGAAACTAGAAATAAATAATATGCTCAAAATATCCCTTGAAAAGTGCTGCAGAGATGTAATAATCTTGTAACAAAACTGAAATTTTACAACTTGAGCAATCAAACCCATGGGCCGAATTAAATTTAAATCACATTGCACAATGGAACAATCAATATATGGTTAAATATTCATAATTCCCACATTATAAAAATAGAACTTGGTTGATATAGTCACAATATTTAAACAGCATTTAAGGAGGGATAAGTCCACAAGAATTTAACATATCATTTTCAAATGATATTTCCTGTCCAGAAGATAACCCACAAGATTTTTGGAGAGCAGTATTTTGTAGACTTTGCAAAGTGGTGCAAGTGAGTAAGGCACTATTTTTGTCTGCCACCTGGAGGTAAAAAGGCCAGATTTTACCCCTCCCAACATAGAGGTAGTAAGCCTGAATTAACTCCACAAGGGCCAGTATCCTGTCACCAAGTCACCCTTTATTTATATATGATTCGGAGATGCCGGTGTTGGACTGGGGTGTACAAAGTTAAAAATCACACAACACCAGGTTATAGTCCAACAGGTTTAATTGGAAACACACTAGCTTTCGGAGTGAAGCTCCTTCATCTGATGGAAGCTAGTGTGCTTCCAATTAAACCTGTTGGACTATAACCTGGTGTTGTGTGATTTTTAACTTTATTTATACATGCATAGTATATCACACTGATCCAGCTCGCACAGAGCCCGTTTCTAGAGTGAACAGAACCCCTGACATTCTGTCAGCCAGGGCTCCCTGATTGGGCCAGGTTAACAGCCTCAATCAGACAACTCATATTCCAAGAGATCTATCAGTCTGTTCCTACCAGACAGTGTCTGTTGTTAAATGACTGTGTTGTCATCTCTGGCAAAGGTGGCAAGCTGTTAATTGGTTTGAACTGACCTAATTTGGTATAGCAAGATTCCTATTCTACCCACCCACAACAGTGGAGATTTTTTTCTGGTCCCAGCTTCAGGGTCCAATAGATACTAAAAGCAGACATGGCCTGTATGAGCCTGCTCTACCATTCAGTATGATTGTGGCTGATCTCTATCTTACTGCCATATTCACAATTTCTCCTCAAAGCCCTTGATATCTTTAAACTCTAATCATTTATTAATTTTTGAATGTGTTCAGTCCTTGGCCTCCACAGCTCTTGTGTGGTAGAGAATTCCACAAGTTCACTACCCTTTGATTGAAGAAATGTTTCATCATCTCAGTCCGAAATGATCTATCCACATCCTGAAACTGTGTCCCCTGGTTATAGACTCCCCAAACAGGGAATATATCTTCCCTGTATCTAGTTTGTCTAGCCGTGTTAGAATTTCATTCAAATCTTTTCTAAGCCTTCTCAACTCTCGTGAATATAGGACGAGTCAAACCAATGTCTTCTCACAGGACAGCTCTTCCTGGACAGCAAGTTCTGGAACACAAATCTGCCAGATGTTTTCATCAGGGTCTATAGCCTTTAATGTATCCAGTGTCTTCAGCTGTTTCTTGGTCATACCTGGATTAAGTTGCATTGCCTAATGACTGGCTTCTGTGATGTGAATGTTGGGAGACGGCAGAGACAGAAACAAAATCTTGATCAGAATCGAGGATTACAGGGAAAGGACAGGAAAGTGGACATGAAGAATAGGAACGTAAGAACTAGAAACAGGAGTAGGCCATCTGACCCTTCAGACCTACTCTGCCATTCAATAAGATCACGGCTGATCTTTTTGTGATCTTAGCACTTACCCACCTTCTCACTATAACCCTTAATTCCTTTATGATTCAAAAAATTATCTACCTTAGCTTTGAAAGCATTTACTGAGGAAGCCTCAACTATTTCACTGAGCAGGGAATTCCATAGATTCACAACCCTCTGGATGAAGATGTTTCTCCTCAATTGAGTCTGAAATGTGCTCCCCCTAATTTTGAGGCTATGCTATCTTGTCCCAATTTCACTCACCAGTGGAAACATCCTCTCCACTTTTATCTCATCTATTCCCTTCATAATTGTACTTTGCTATAAAGTCCCCCCTCTCACCATTCTTCTAAATTCCAAAGAATGTAATTCCAGTCTACTCAGTCTCTCCTCATAAGCCAATCCCCTCAATTCCAGAACCAACCTCATGAACCTCCTCTGCACCACTTCTGATGCCAGTACATCCTTTCTCAAGTAAGGAAACCAAAACTGCATGGCATGGTTGCTCAGTGGTTAGTACTGCTGACTAACAGCGCTAGGGACCTGGGTTTGATTCCAGCCTCAGGCAACTGTCTGTGTGGAGTTTGCACATTCTCCCTGTGTCTGTGTGGGTTTCCTCTGGGTTCTCCGGTTTCCTCCCACAGTCCAAAGATGTGCAGGTCAAGTGAATTGGCCATGCTAAATTGCACACAGTGATATGTGCATTAGTCAGGGGAATGGGTTTGGGTGGGTTACCCTTCAGAGTGTTGGTGTGGACTTGTAGGGTTGAAGTACCTGTTTCCATAATGTAGGGAATCTAATCTACTCCAGGTTTGGCCTCACCAGCACTCTTGTGGGTGGCACGGTGGCACAATGGTTAGCACTGCTACCTCACAGCACCAGAGACCTGGGTTCAATTCCCACCTCAGGCGACTGACTGTGTGGAGTTTGCACATTCTCCCCGTGTCTGCGTGGGTTTCCTCTGGGTGCTCTGGTTTCCTCCCATAGTCCAAAGAGGTGCAGGTCAGGTGAATTGGCCATACTAAATTGCCCGTAGTGTTAGGTGAAGGGGTAAATGTAGGGGTATGAGTGGTTTGCGGGTCGGTGTGGACTTGTTGGGCCGAAGGGCCTGTTTCCACACTGTAAGTAATCTAATCTGTACAGCTGCAATACAACCTCCCTGCTTTTAAACTCAAACCCTTTAGCAATGAAGGACAAAATTCCATTTGATTATGCCTGAAACGTTGATTCTCCGGCTCCTCGGATGCTGCCTGGCTTGCTGTGCTTTCCCAGCACCACACTCTCAACTCTGATCTCCAGCATCTGTAGTCCTCACTTTCTCCAAAATTCCATTTGTCTTAATTACCTGTTGCACCTGCAGATCAAACTTAATGTGATTCATGTACAAGGCCACCCAGGTTTGTCTGCACAGCAGCATGCTGCATTTTTTTACCATTCAAGTAATAGTCTTTTTGAATGTCTAAGCCTTTTCCTATTTCTTATTTCTTATGGCTCAGCAATTCTGGCTTAAGATCATTACAAAGGCCACCGATTTGCTGGGCTCCCCTGTCATTGAGGATCATAAGACCATAAGACATAGGAGTGGAAGAAAGGCCATTCGGCCCATCAGGTCCACTCCGCCATTCAATCATGGCTGATGGGCATTTCAACACCACTTACCCGCACTATCCCCATAGCCCTTAATTCCTTGCAAGATCAAGAATTTATCAATCTCTGCCTTGAAGACATTTATTGTCCCTGCCTCCACTGTGCTCCGTGGCAATGAATTCCACAGGCCCACCACATTCTGCTGAAGAAATGTCTCCTCATTTCCGTTCTAAATTGATCCCCTCTAATTCTAAGGCTGTGCCCACGAGTCCTAGTATCCCCACATAACGGAAACTTCCCAAAGTCCACCCTTTCTAAGTCATGCATTATCATGTAAGTTTCTATTAGATCTCCCTCAACCTTCTAAACTCTAATGAATACAATCCCAGGATCCTCAGCCGTTCATCGTATGTGAGGCCTATCATTCCAAGGATCATCCATGTGAATCTCCACTGGACACCCTCCAGTGCCACAATGTTCTTCCTGAGGTGTGGGGCCCAGAATTAGACACGGTATTCTAAATGGGGGCTAACTAGAGCTTTATTAAATATGAATAGCACATCACTGCTTTTACATTCCAACCCTCTTGAGATAAATGACAACATTACATTTGCTTTCTTAACCACGGACTCAACCTGCAGGTCAACCTTTAGAGAATCCTGGACGAGCACTCCCAGATCCATTTGTACTTTGGCTTTATGAATTTTCTCACCGTTTAGAAAATAGTCCATGCCTGTATTCCTTTTTCCGTGACTACCTGGTCAGGTTCACGCCCCCCTACAACCCACCCTCCCATTCTGGCACCTTCCCCTGCCACCGCAGGAATTGCAAAACCTGCGCCCACACCGCCTCCCTCACCTCCATCCAAGGCCCTAAAGGAGCCTTCCACATCTATCAAAGCTTTACCTGCACATCTGCCAATACCATTTATTGTATCCGTTGCTCCCGATGCGGTCTCCTCTACATTGGGGAGACTGGATGCCTCCTAGCAGAGCGCTTTAGGCAACATCTCTGGGACACCCACACCAATCAACCACACCGCCCCGTGGCCCAACATTTCAACTCCCCCTCCCACTCTGCCAAGGACATGGAGGTCCTGGGCCTCCTTCACCTCCGCTCCCTCACCACCCGAAGCCTGGAGGAAGAATGCCTCATCATCCGCCTCAGAACATTTCAACCCCAGGGCATCAATGTGGACTTCACCAGTTTCCTCATTTCCCCTTCCCCCACCTCACCCCAGTTCCAAATTTCCAGCTCAGCACTGTCCCCATGACTTGTCCGACCTGCCTTTCTTCTTTTCCACTTGTCCACTCCACCCTCCCTCCGACCTATCACCTTCATCCCCTCCCCCACTCACCTATTGTACTCTATGCTACTTTCTCCCCATCCCCACCCTCCTCTCATTTATCTCTCCATCCTTCAGGCTCTCTGCCTTTATTCCTGATGAAGGGCTTTTTCCCGAAACGTCGATTTTACTGCTCCTCGGGTGCTGCCTGAACTGCTGTGCTTTTCCAGCACCACTCTAATCTCGACTCTGGTTTCCAGTATCTGCAGTCATTGTTTTTACCCTGTATTCCTTTTTCCAAAGTGCAAGACCTCACATTTGCTCATGTTGAATTTCATCAGCCAATTCTTGGACCACGCTTCTAAACTGTCTAAATCTTTCTGCAGCCTCCCCACCTCCTCTGAACTACCTGCCTGTCCGCCTAACTTCTTATCATTGGCAAACTTCACCAGAATGCCACAGTCCCCTCATCCAGATCATTAATATATAAAGTGAACAACTGCGCTCTCAACACTGAACTCTGTGGGACACCACTTGTCACTAGCTGCCATTCCAAAAAAGAACCTTTTATCACAACTCTCTGCCTTCTATCAGACAGCCAATCCTCAACCAATGGTAGCTCACCTCGAATACCATGGTCCCTCACCTTCCATGAGGCACCTTATCAAAGGCCTTTTGGAAGTATAGGTAGATTAGATTAGATTTCCTACATTGTGGAAACAGGCCCTTCGGCCCAACCAGTCCACACTGCACCCTCCGAAGAGTAACCGACCCAGACCCATTTTTCCTCTGACTAATGCACCTAACACTATGGGCAATTTAACATGGCCAATTCACCTGACCTAAATGGGATAGAAAAGCTAAATGAGCTACATCCTAGAGTTCTGAGGGAGGTGGCTGAAGAAATAGCGGAGGCGTTGGTTGTAATCTTTCAAAAATTACTGGAGTCAGGGCAAGTCCCTGATTTGTTATGGGCCAGTAGATAACATCCACTGGGTTTTAATGGTCTAACCTATTTGTTACCTTTTCAAATTATTCTAACAGGTTTGTCAGGCACGACCTCCCCTTACTAAATCCATGCTGACTTGTTCTAATCCAACCCTGCACTTCCAAGAATTTAGAAATCTCATCCTGAATGATTTTAGAATTTTACCCACAACCGAGGTTAGGCTAATTGGCCTATAATTTTCCATCTTTTGTCTTGATCCTTTCATGAACAATGGGATTACAACAGCGATTTTCCAATCATCTGGGACTTGCCTTGACTCCAGTAATTTTTGAAAAATTACAACCAACGCCTCTGCTATTTCTTCAGTCACCTCCCTCAGAACTCTAGGATGTAGCCCATTTAGCTTTTCTAGCACTTCCTCTTTTGTAATGGCTACCATACTCAGCTCTGCCCCTTGATTCTCCTTAATTGTCTTCTTAATTATTCATGTCTTCCATGTGAAGATTGACATAAAATATTTATTAAGTTTTTCAGCAATTTCCTTATCTCTCATCATGAGCCTTCCTGCATTAATTTGGAGCAGTCCAATTTCTACTTTTGCCTCTCGTTTGTTTCTTATGTATTGAGAGAAACTTTTGCTATCATTTCTAATATTACTAGCTAGCTTACCTTCATATTTGATCCTCTCCTTCTTTATTTCTCTCTTTGTTATCAGCTGTTTGCTTTTGTAGTCTTCCCAATCTTCTGATTTCCCAGTGCTCTTGGCCACTTTATGGGCTCTTTCTTTTTCTATGATACATTACCTGACTTCCTTTGTCAGCCATGGCTGTCTACAGGTTTAATACCAGAGGACTGGAGGATTGCAAATGTTGTGCCCTTGTTCAAGAAGGACAGTAGAGATGACCCAGGTAATTATAGACCAGTGAGCCTTACTTCTGTTGGAGGAAAGGTTTTGGAAAGGATTATAAGAGATATGATTTATAATCATCTAGCACACAACAATTTGATTTCAGATAGTCAACATAATTTCGTCAAGGCAAGGTCATGTCTCATAAACCTCATTGAGTTTTTTGAGAAGCTAACCAAGCATGTAGATGAGGGTAGGGCAGTTGATGTGGTATTCATGGACTTCAGTAAAGCCTTTGATAGGGTTCCACATGGTAGGCTGTTGGAGAAAATGCAGAGGCATGGAATTGAGGGTGATTTAATAGTTTGGATTAGAAACTGGCTTTCTGAAAGTGGTGTTGATGGAAAATATTCAGCCTGGAGTTCGGTTACTAGTGGTGTGCCACAAGAATCTGTTTTGGGACCATTTTTATAAATGACTTAGATGCAGGCATTGGAGGATGGATTAGTAAATTTGCAGACAACACTAAAGTTGGTGGAGTAGTGGACAGTTTGAAAGAATGTTACAGGTTGCAGGGGGACTTGGGTAAACTGCAGAATTAGGCTGAGAGGTGGCAAATGGAGTTTGATGCAGCTAAATGTGAGGTGATCCACTTTGGGAAGCACAACAGGAAGGCAGAGTACTGGGTCAGTGGAAAGATTCTTGGTAGTGTGGATGTGTAGAGGGATCTTGAAGTCCATGTAAATAGATCCCTGAAAGTTACCACCCAGATTGATAGTGCTGTTAAGAAGGCATATGATGTGTTAGGTTTCATTCATAGAGGGATTGAATTCCGGAGCCGCAATATCATGTTGCAACTATACAAAACGCTAGTTGGACTATTGTGTACAGTTCTGGTTGCCACATTTCGGGAAGGACGTGGAAGCATTGAAAAAGATGCAGAGGAGATTTACCAGGATGTTGCCTGGTCTGGAGGGAATGTCTTATGAGGAAAAACTGAGAGACTCAGGTCTGTTCTCATTGGAAAGAAGAAGGCTAAGAGGGAATTTGATAGAGATATACAAGATGATCAGAGGATTAGATAGGGTAGACAATGAAAGTCTTTTTCTGAGGATGATGATGTCAGCTTGTACGAGGGGCATAACTCCAAAATTGAGGGGTGATAGATTTAAGACAGATGTCAGAGGCAGGTTCTTTACGCAGGGAGTGGTAAGGGCGTGGAATGCCCTTCCTGCTATTGTAGTCAACTCAGTCACATTAGGGAGATTTAAACAATCCTTAGATAAGCACATGGATAATGATGGAATAGTATAGGGGGACAAGCTGAGAATAGTTCACATGTTGGCGCAACATTGAGGGCCGAAGGGCCTGTTCTGCACTGTATTGTTCTATATTCTATGTTCTATATTATGATCACTGCCTCCAAAGTGTTCCCTCACTTTAAGATCATTTATGAAATCTGAGTCATTACATAACACTAAGTTCAGAATAGCCTGCTCCTTTGTGGGCTCCATCACAAGCTGTTCCAAAAAGCCATCCTGTAAGCATTCTATGAATTCCCCTTCTTTGGATCTACCGGCAAAATTATTCACCCAGGCCATTTGCATATGAAGTCCCCATGATCACCGTGACCTTGCCTTTCTGACATGCCCTATCTATTTCCTGGTACGTCTTGCACCCCTGGTCCTGATCACTGCTGGGAGGTCTGCACATAACACCATTATTGTTTTTTTGCCTTTGTGGTTCCTCAACTCCATCCACACATACTCCACACCATCTGACCCTGTGTTGTTCAGTGCCATAGATTTAATTTCTTTCTTAACTAACAAGGCAACCTTGCCCTCACTGCCCACCTCCCTATCTTTTCGATAAGTTGTAAATCCTTGGATGTTTAACTACCAGTCCTGCCAAAATATGCCAAATGATGTTACTGTTAACTCCAATTAGATGCCTAACTGTCCAGAACTGTTCATGATTGGATATGGTACAACCAGTGAACTTTTCAGTCTGTTAATTCTGTTTCTCTCCAGATAGATGTTCCCTAACCTGCTGCATATTTCCATGAATTTTTTATTTCTAAAATTTCCAGCATCCATAATATTTTGCTACAGTAAAAGTTGGAGAAAGTTCAATTACGCTTTGATACGATTTGACAAAAATGTACTGGAAACAACAATTTGAAGCAGTCAGAGTTTCCAAAGAGGAGATTGAGATAGGTAAGAACAAGAGAGGGTTAAAAACAAATAATTCACCACATTGAAAAAAGTTAAGAGCTTACAATTATAAACTTCTCCCAGTTGTCAGAGATTTAAAAATGAAGTTTATGAGAGGTGCCAAACCCTCAGAACTGTAGAAATCCTAATGAGCAAAACGTAGTTAGGATTAACCTATGTTGGAACTTATAGAAGCAATAGAAGACATGAAAAGATTGGAAAGCAACATCAAGGAAAACAATTTCAAAAGAAGATTGGATGGACAGTTGAAGGGAATATGTAAAGGTCGACAGGGCTGAAGCAGTAAAGAGGACTGACCGAATTTCTATGAAGAGACTCAATACACCAAATGACTTCCGTCTGTGCAAGAAACGACTCAACATATGGAAAACAAGTACAGAGCAAACTTGAAGGGCCTAGGGATCAGGCTCAAAGGGCTAAATAGACTACTAATAGCTCCTAAGTCCTGTGTTTCACACATATCTAAATAGTCAGAGAATTGGCAAGAAAAGAATAGAATCAATCAGGTAATATGTATAGAGGTGGAATAATATAGGCATGGTTCTTAATGAATGCTTTTTATGTGCCTTGAAAAAAGAGAGGGCTGAAGATAGTGTGAAATATTAGATGAGAGAAATGTAGCGAATGAGGAAATATTAAAATGTTTAGTGTCCTTGAAGTTTGTCCCAGTGGTTAAGGAAGCGAAAGAAAAATAATGGATATTCTAAGGCTATGAATTGTCTCAGCACCACCTAGAGATGGTACAAAGTGTGTGCATGTGCAAAGAGGTCAAGAAAGAAACCTATTATATAGTGAAAGTAACAAATATTATATTCAAATGAAATTCAATATCTGCTGTATTTTACTGTTGTATTCATTTAAATTAGTGCAACCTGGGTAATTTTATTGTGGGTTCAGTACTGTTCACAGAAATAAGGAGGAGAAAGTGAGGTCTGCAGATGCTGGAGATCAAAGTTGAAACTTTATTGCTGGAACAGCACAGCAGGTCAGGCAGCATCCAGGGAACAGGAGATTCGATGTTTCGGGCACAGGCCCTTCTTCAGGAATGAGCAGAGAGTGTTCAGCAGGAGAAGATAAAAGGTAGGGAGGAGGGACTTGGAGGAGGGGCGTTGGAAATGTGATAGGTGGAAAGAGGTCAAGGTGAGGGTGATAGGTCGGAGTAGGATGGAGGCGGAGAGGTCAAGAAGAAGACTGCAGGTCAGGAAGGCGGTGCCGGGCTGGAGGGATCCGGCTGAGACAAGGTGGGGGGAGGGGGGATGAAGAAACTGGTGAAGTCCAAGTTCATCCACTGCGGTTGGAGGGTTCCCAGTCGGAAGATAAGACGCTCCTCCTCCGACCGTCGGGTTGTTGTGGTTTGGCGGTGGATGAGTCCAATGACCTGCATATCCTCGGTGGAGTGGTAGGGGGAGTTGAAATGCTGTGCTACAGGGTGGTTGGGTTGGTTCGTCCGGGTGGCCCAGAGGTGCTCTCTGAATCGCTCCGCAAGTAGGCGGCCTGTCTCCCCAATATAGAGGAGGCCACACCGGCTGCAGCGGATGCAGTAGATGATGTGGGTGGAGGTGCAGGTGAATCTGTGGCGGATATGGAAGTTTCCTTTGGGGCCTTGGAGAGAAGTGAGGGGGGAGGTGTGGGCGCACCTATCAGCTTTCCGTAGAGACCACTCCCTCCGCGACTCCCTTGTCAGATCCACACCCCCCACCGACCCAACCTCCACTCCCGGCACCTTCTCTTGCAACCGCAGGAGGTGCAACACTTGCGCCCACACCTCCCCCCTCACTTCTCTCCAAGGCCCCAAAGGAAACTTCCATATCCGCCACAGATTCACCTGCACCTCCACCCACATCATCTACTGCATCCGCTGCAGCCGGTGTGGCCTCCTCTATATTGGGGAGACAGGCCGCCTACTTGCGGAGCGATTCAGAGAGCACCTCTGGGCCACCCGGACGAACCAACCCAACCACCCTGTAGCACAGCATTTCAACTCCCCCTCCCACTCCACCGAGGATATGCAGGTCATTGGACTCATCTACCGCCAAACCACAACAACCCGACGGTCGGAGGAGGAGCGTCTTATCTTCCGACTGGGAACCCTCCAACCGCAGTGGATGAACTTGGACTTCACCAGTTTCTTCATCCCCCCTCCCCCCACCTTGTCTCAGCCGGATCCCTCCAGCCCGGCACCGCCTTCCTGACCTGCAGTCTTCTTCTTGACCTCTCCGCCTCCATCCTACTCCGACCTATCACCCTCACCTTGACCTCTTTCCACCTATCACATTTCCAACGCCCCTCCTCCAAGTCCCTCCTCCCTACCTTTTATCTTCTCCTGCTGAACACTCTCTGCTCATTCCTGAAGAAGGGCCTGTGCCCGAAACGTCGAATCTCCTGTTCCCTGGATGCTGCCTGACCTGCTGTGCTGTTCCAGCAATAAAGTTTCAACAGAAATGAGGAGCTCCAACAAGAATCTTTGGCTTGAGACGTTTACACCTGCAACATTTTATTTGTTGCTGATGGGTTTCTGTATCACTTTTTTCTGTTTACTTCTTCATCTTTTCCATTTTCCCTGCGTTTCCTTCTTCTGAGATTTGAAGAAACTGGAGTAGTCCTGCCCCATTATCTGCATGAGAGGGCCTTTCTTTATTATACTGGGGATATTTCTTGTGATTGCTGCAACATGATGTCATATTGATTCACAGCCTTGACAAAAGCTGCCAAGCCAGCAGTGCCATCTGCACATATGCAGTTGGTGGTTATCTTTGATATTTGTAGCAGACATTCCAATATTCTAATCCTCTCTAACTATAGGTATGGTGCCAGAGGACTGAAACGCTGCTAATGTTGTACCATTATTTAGAAAGGGAATTAAGAATGGGTCTAATAGTTACAGGCGAGTCCACCAAACCTTGAGGTGGACAAATTATTGGAAAGAATTTCCAAAGGCAGTATAAATCATTGATTTAGAAAAGTTTGGTTTAACCAAGGACAAAGCGGTATGGACGTTTTGAAGGTATGAGACTCATAGAGCATACACACAGGCCCTTCAGGCCACCATATCTATGCCAACAAACATCAAACTGTTGTAATCCTATTGACTGCACATGTTCGATAGCTTGCTATGTCATGACATTTTAAGTGAGCATCCAGATGGTTCTTAAATGTTGCCTCCACCACCCTATTAGGCTGCACATTTTATGTTTCTATCACTCTCTGGGGAAAAGGTTTTCCTTGGAACTCCTCTAAACCAGTTACTCCTCACCTCAAACTTATGCCCCCTGGTCTTAGACAAATTGGCCATGAGGAAAAGATTCTCACAAATCTTTGCTACTCATAATTTTGTATACCTCAATGAAATCCTCCTGAGCTTCCTCTGCTTCAGAGAAAACAAATCCAGCTGATCCAGTTTCTCCTGAGACTTTCCATCCCATGCAATATCCTGGTGAATCTCCTTTGCAACTTCTCCAGTACAATCACATTCTTCTGATAGTGAAGCAATTAGATAAAGACTATATAACTCAACAAACAAAGATGATATGATTTGAATTCAGTCAAAATCTGGAATTAAGAATCTAATCATGACCAAGAAACCATTGTTGATTGTTGGGAAAAGCCTATCAAGTTCACTGATGGTTTTTACTGCTGTCCTCATCTGGACTGTCCTAGATATGATTGACTCTCAACTGATTTGCTGGGCTCCCCTGTCATTGAACATGTTGTTGTTCATGGAGCCTTTAACTCCAATTAGATGCCTAACTGTCCAGTTTTTCATGATTGGATATGGCAAGTCCAGTGAACTTTTCAGTCTGTTTCTCTCTAGATAGATGCTTTCTAGCCTACTGCAAATTTCCATGATTTTTTTCTTTCTAAAATTTCCAGAATCCACAATATTTTGCTGCGGTAAAATAAATGCTGGTCCAGCCAGCAATGCCCACATCCAATCAACGAATTAAAAAAAAACAAGCAATTCCAAGACTGATCCATTCCTGTGATAAAAGCTGTACAATCAGCAAATGCAGGTATGACATTCCAGAATTAAGGTTGTTAAAAATGCAAAACCATTCAAAGTTTGTGAGATGATTTGTAGCTCGGGTGCTCGTTGCTGTGGTTCTGTTCGCCGAGCTGGAAGTTTTTGTTGCAAACGTTTCGTCCCCTGTCTAGGTGACATCCTCAGTGCTTGGGAGCCTCCTGTGAAGCGCTTCTGTGGTGTTTCCTCCGGCATTTATAGTGGCCTGTCCCTGCCGCTTCCGGTTGTCAGTTTCAGCTGTCCGCTGTAGTGGCCGGTATATTGGGTCCAGGTCTATGTGTTTGTTGATGGAGTTTGTGGATGAGTACCATGCTTCTAGGAATTCCATACATCAAGAACATCTCTGAAATGACAGCCAGACTACTGCGACCACTAGGACTTATAACAGCACACAAACCAACAGCCACTCTCAGACAACAACTCACCAGAACGAAGGACCCGATACCCAGCATGAGCAAACCTAATGTAGTGTACAAAATCCCATGCAAGGACTGCACAAAACACTATATAGGACAAACAGGAAGACAGCTAACGATCCGCATCCATGAACATCAACTAGCCACGAAACGACACGACCAGCTATCCCTAGTAGCCATACACGCAGACGACAAACAACATGAATTTGACTGGGACAACACTACCATTATAGGGCAAGCGAAACAAAGAACAGCCAGGGAATTCCTAGAAGCATGGTACTCATCCACAAACTCCATCAACAAACACATCGACCTGGACCCAATATACCGGCCACTACAGCAGACAGCTGAAACTGACAACTGGAAGCGGCAGGGACAGGCCACTATAAATGCCGGAGGAAACACCACAGAAGCGCTTCACAGAAGGCTCCCAAGCACTGAAGATGTCACCTAGACAGGGGACGAAATGTTTGCAACAAAAACTTCCAGCTCAGCGAACAGAACAGCAATGCAAAACCATTTTGTGATTGCGTATGAAACTGCATTTTGAAGCTGGCAAAGACATTCCAATCTGTAAAATGCCATGACTAAATATAACAATTAATTCTATTTAACCTGAGTCTTGACCTTAGCAATCAAACTAAAAATAGAATAAAAGATGGTATAACCTGTAGTTTGCAGAAGCATTTGTTTTATATTTAGAATAATTGTATTTCATAGCCTTAAGAGATGCAAGTTCATGCAATTTTGCTGCAGAATAAACATTTTTTATTACATTGTAAAAATTCAGCTATCCTGAAACAACTTTTAACTGACTAAACAGGACTACAGGATAACCATTAGTAATATTTTTAAACATAAATGATATTCTGCAGATAGTAAAATCGGTAATTCACACAAATTACAAACATATGACAGCTTAAAATGTTGATAGTTTACAGAATACAGCCTGCAATAATTAAACACATCCAAGCTTGAAACTTTCATAGATCTATAATTAAACTAATTGCTCAAAACCTGTATTTACTTAACAGTTAAATATTCTTAGTAAGATGCAGCTCCTCCTTGCCAGAAGAATACTACGTTTGCAAAACATGCCTTCTCATATGAAACAACAGTAAATTGTTAAAACTGATTGACTAATATAAATGAAAGCTTTGTGTCTTGTCTGTATTTTGCCTGTAAAATTTTCATCTCTCAATGTTAATGTGAATAGTTCATGCAAAGCTGAACTTTGTTCATTTCAGCAAAAATTACTACTTTTTTTGAATCCCTAAAGTATGGAAACAGGCCTTTTGGCCCAACAAGTCCACACCGACCCTCAGAAGCATAACCCACCCAGAACCATTCCCATACCCTATATTTACCCCCCACTAATGTACCTAGCCTACAACGTCCCTGAACACTATGGGCAATTTAGCATGGCCAATTCGCCTAACCTGCACATCTTTGGATTGTTGGAGGAAACCAGAGCATCTGGAGGAAACCCATGCAGACATAGGGAGAATGTGCAAATTCCACACAGACAGTCACCTGAGGAATCAAACCCATGTTCCTGGTGCTGTGAGGCAGCAGTGTTAACCACTGAGCTGCTGTGCCGCTCCTGATCCTACACTATTTTCATGGATCATTACGGATCATTAGCCACCATTTCTGCCATCTCCAGCGAAATACCGCAACCAGATACATATTCCCCTCCCCTCTCTTGTCAGCCTTCTGCAGGGACCACTCCATCCAGGGCATCCTGGTCCACTCTTCCTTCACAGCCCACAGCCTCGTTGCAACTGCAGAAGGTGTAACACCGGGCAGTGGCAATCCCCAGTGGAGGGTTCTCTACGTGGGAGTCCTCCCCCTTTCCCTTGGGGATCTGGGGTGCACACTGCAGTCCCATGCAACTGCAGATTGCAGTGGTTCATGGATTCCTGGCCCAGCAGCTTGTTCTGAGATGCTGTGGACTGCTCCTGGGCCTGGCCAAACTAGCCATAAACAGTCCAGGCAGCGGGCGGTGGAGGGGATTGTAATGGCCGATTGCCTGTCCCTCTTCTATGGTTACGTCCGTGCCCGGGTGTCCTTACAGAAGGAGCACGCAGTGTTAACCAACATTCTCAAGGGGATGTGGAGTGCTTTTCTTTCCCTCTGACTCTATTTTGATTTATTTCTTTCCCCCCTTTTTCACTTTTGGATCACACAGCATTGCCCTTTGATGAGAAGGGCACTGCTTGTCAGTGGCTACTCGGATGTTTCCTTTCTTTCTGGTGGTGGAAAATGAAGAAGGATTTATGCACTTGTTGTTTTTCACTGTGTCCTACACCTGCACACACACAACATGGGTGCTGGAGGAAAATAAGCACTACCTCTGTTAGGCGGTAGTGCGGGAGCTATATTAAAAAAAAAGAAAATAAACAGAAGTGGCAGACATCCTTTTCATTCTGAGAGCTGGAAAAAAAGATAAAAACCCAAGTATAGTTTTGTCCCCCTTAGTGATGTAAAATAGTGGGCCCGATGTCGACTGCTACTGCACACCATCCAGCTATTCTCCCTTATCCAAAGCCTGGACATGCCATGGTGTACCCATTTGCCACCTGGCGGTGGGGACCCCCAGTGGAGGGCTCTCTACTTGGAAAACCTCCCCCTTTCACTTGGGGATCTGGGGTGGAGGGTGCTGCAGCCAGCAGTGCCTTACAACCACAGACTGCTGTGGTTCACAGACTCCCAGTCCAAGTGTTTGTTCTGCGGTGTTGTGGTGTCCCTGGAGAAGGAGCACGTGGTGTCCACCAATACCCTCGAGGTTTTCAGGGAGAGGTGGGCACCACAGAGGAGTGTTTTATTTCCTTCTGATTCTATTTTGATTTAATCCCTACCCCCAATTTTTCGATCACTTAGGCATTACCCTTTATTGTGAAGAGCTCTGCTTTTCACTGGCCACTTGGGTATTTCTTTTCTTCCTGGTGGTGGAATGTCAATAAAGTTTTCAGCACTCGTTTCTTCACTATGTCCTACACCTGCATGCACATGACATGGGTGTGGGAGTTTACACACAAATAAATAAAAACAGGAGTGTCATGCATCCTGTCACTCAAAGAGCTGGCTCTGTATCAAGGACTGTCCACTTGGCAATGGGATACTGGCCTCTGTGGAGTCATTTCAGTGGCAATGAGAGAAAAAACATACTCCTGAAGAAATTTGCTCACAACAGTCTTCTTTGAGTTGGGGTAAGCATTTCTGG
This sequence comes from Chiloscyllium plagiosum, assembly GCF_037043375.1. Taxonomy (NCBI): domain Eukaryota; kingdom Metazoa; phylum Chordata; class Chondrichthyes; order Orectolobiformes; family Hemiscylliidae; genus Chiloscyllium; species Chiloscyllium plagiosum. The sequence goes on from NW_028270161.1 coordinate 59,559,995, forward strand.
CATCATGCCAGTATTTAGAAAGCTTAACTTGTCCCATCCTGCCATCAAAGACTGGCCTAATATTTTGCTTTTGTCGCTTCAGTAATAGTCTGGGCTTCTTGTGGTGCAGTGGAAACCTGGGTTTAAGTCCTATCTGTGATGTGTCATAGCATAAATGAACAGGTTGATCAATAATAAATGTTAAGCTTATTGACTACAATGAGCTCTGGAGATGGGTAGTTCAAACAGCTCCCAAATGGAGTTTATTGGACAGGTTATGATTGAGTAGGCAATATGATAAAACAAAGAACTTTGGATGCTGAAGATATGAAGCTAACAAAAACTGAAATTGCTGGAGAAACTCAGCAGGTCTGACAGCATCAATGGCAAAGAAAAAGCTCTGAAGAGAAAGCTCTGAAAGTCATACACTCAAAATGTTAACACTATTTTCTCTTAGCTATTGCTGCCAGACCTGCTGAGTTTCTCCAGCAATTTCTATTTCTTTTTAAATGGGTGATTAGACATGGTTTGATAACACTAACAATACTTCTTTGTGCTCAATGATGGTTGTTGATTAAGTTAGACTTCTTTTGTGGATAGAATTAGGTTTGTTGTCATGTGTACTCAAGTACAGGAGTGCAGTAAAAAAGTTTGCAATGTCACCCCACATGGTGCCATCTCATGTACAAAGTATGCAGGTACAAACCTTAAATACAAAATAGAGAAATAAAGGAAAAAGATACTATGAATAACCGTCAATTAATGTTTTAGTTAGAAAAATAAGAAATAAAGTTAAAAAGACAAACATTATAGTCTTTCCATAGGGTCTTGCAATAGATCAATGCAGGGGACTTCCACACTTGTCTGACTGGCTTGCAAGCCACTGACCGACTGCCCGTACTAGACACCAGTCTGACAACTGTCCCCTATACACTGGGCCTCCGGCCTGCTGGCCATCCTGCTCGGGTTGGGCATGCATCACGCTGGCTGTACTGTTCCATTCCTTGCCTGCAGCCCACTCCACTCTAGCCCTCAGCCACTCTAATGATGCCACTGCAGCCTCCAAAAAACCCTGAAAAATAAAATTTAAAAAGAGAGAAAAGAATAAAAAATAATTCAGGCAATAAAAAATAAAAAATAATTAATGACCCCCAGGCTGAAGAAACTGGATGCTACCTACTCCGGTGCCACCATCTTGGAATTAGTGGACTGTGGAACTTGGAACATGATGCAGGACATACCTAGGCAATCCTATGAATTGTTGTGCAAATGTCAATATTTTAGCTGTAGTGGAACAGCATGTCTAGTGGAGTAACTAGCTCTGATGTGCTATACTGGTGTACAGTTACAGCATATGCTCTAAAGCTTTTACTGTATGTGGTGCACTAATATCTTTTGCAGTGGATAAAAGAGATTATACAGGTGTTTATTGGATTTGGCTAAATACATGTAAAAACACTTTAGCCTTGTCTTACACACTTACAAGCTTAGTTCTTTCATGGCCATGATGAGTGCTCTTCCTCCTGTCTGTTGTCTGTTTTAGCACCATTTTCACCTAGATATAACATGTCTCCAGAGCCTTGCCCTGTTCGGTTGATTATGAGACTGCTTATGTTCTGTCTGTAGCTTGCAGTTAGCCTTGTGCTGTAACTTCATTAAAATCATATCTCATTTCACGATATGCCTAATGCTCTTCCAGACATACCAGGTTTTGCCTGCTGGTTCAGGAATTAGGGATGTATAGAATGTGGTGATGTACCATTCTATGGGAACAAGCCTGCATGGAGCAGTAGAGAATGGTGCTGAAAGAAGCACCATTTATATAAGATGTATGAGAAGACATAGGCCATTCAGCCCATTGAGTGTGCTCTGCCAGTCTATAAGATCACTGAGAAGCACGTACTGCTGAAAAGGATCAATCACAGATATTTCACTCTAAATTTAGGCAAGAGCTATAAACTCCATGGGTGAGCATGGCAATTACACTTAACAATATGCCTTTTTTTTTGTCCTGCTGCTGGTTGATTGTGGAAAAAATTATTTGATGTTTTTCTGAAATTACAACGTCAGTACTTTGCTGAGACTTACTGCTTCTAATTTTTAATTAGCTATATAAATAAACCCAAACAAGTAACTTAAACTTCTTTTCACACAATATAGGAGCATAATTCGGCCTTTTGGCCCATTGATTCTACTCCGCTATTTGATCATGGCTGCTATGTTTCTGAACTGCATTCTCCTGCCTTCTCCCCATAACCTTTGATCCCCTTGTCAGTCAAGAGCCTATCAATCTTTGTCTTAAATACACTCGATAGTTTGACCTCTGCAACTCTCTGTGGCGATGAGTTCCACAGATTCACCACCCTTTGGCTGAAGAAATTCCTCTTCATCTCAGTTCTAAAGGACCTTCTCTTCACGGAGGCTGTGCCGTCAGATCCTAGTCTCTCAAACCAGTGGAAACATCTTCACCACATCCACTTTCCCCAGGCCTCTCAGTATTCTGTAAATTTCAGTCAGATCCTCATCATCCTTTTAAACTCCACTGAGTACAGATCCAGATTCCTTGACAGCTCTTCATGTGAAAAGCCCTTCGATCCTGGGATCATTCTTATAAACCTCCTTTGGACCCCCTTCAATGCCAGCACATCCTTCCTTAAATACAAGCCTCCTAGTGACCAGTAACTTTTTAAAAAGGCTCAAACTTTTAGTCAGTCACTGGGAATACCGGACAAGAAAATCTGAAGTTCTAAGAATTTTACTATAACAAAAGGACAAAATGTAACATTGAGTAAAAACAATTTAGTCATCGACTAATACACTGAATTACAGAGAAGATATCCCCTCTCCTTTAACTCCTAATATGTCTGGCAAGCCCATGTCACAGTTCTTGATCATATTCTACAATTTCTCAGAATAACAGATTGTGCAAAATCCAGTATCATTCCCAATCATTATGAAGATATGGTTACAAGGAGATTGTAGTTGGGAACTAAATATTCAGGGGTGTGCAGCTTTTTGAAAGGACAGGTGGGAGGGGTGGTACGGTAGTATTATCAGTATGGTATGGAATAAGTTTGATAGCAAGAAATGGTCTTGGGTCAGGTTATGTGAAATCCATATGCATGAAGAGAAGAAATATCAAGGGGACGGTGATGCTGATGGGAGTGGTCTGTAGGCCTAACAGTAGCTGTTCTGTAGGACAGAAAAAAAAATGATAATGAGGGTGTGTAGTATGTTAAGCATGGATGACTTTAATCTTTATTTGGATTGGAAAAATCAAATTGGCAAAGCTAGCCATGATTTAGGACATTTCTCTCGAAAAATATGCTCTGAATCTAAACAAGGGATCAGGCTATTTTGGATCTGGTGAAGTAGAACATAGAACATTACCGCGCAGTACAGGCCCTTCGGCCCTCGATGTTGCGCCAACCTGTGAAACCAATCTGAAGCCCATCTAATGGAAGGGCACTATTCCATTCTCGTCTATGTGCCTGTCCAATGACCATTTAAAAGCCCTTAAAATTGGCGAGTCTATTACTGTTTCATGCAGTGCATCCCACACCCCTACTACTCTCTGAGTAAAGAAACTACTTTTGACATCGGTCCTATATCTATCACCCCTCAATTTAAAGCTATGTCCCCTCATGCTAGTCATCACCATCCGAGGAAAAAGGCTCTCACTGTCCACCCTATCTAACCCTCTGATTATCTTATATGTCTCAATTAAGTCACATCTTCTTTTCTCTAAAGAAAACAGCCTCAAGGCCCTCAGCCTTTCCTTGTAAGACCTTTCCTCCATATCAGGAAACATACAGGTAAATCTCCTCTGACCCCTTTCCAAAGCTTCCGCATCCTTCCTTCCTATAATGCAGTGACCAGAATGGTACTCAATACTCCAAGTGCGACTGCACCAGAGTTTTATACAGTTGCAGCATGACTCCATGGTTCCGAAACTCAATTCCTCTACTAATAAAAGCTAACACACAGTATGCCTTCTTAACAATCCTCTCAACCTGGGTGGCAACTTTCAGGGATCTATGTACCTGGACAGCGAGATCTCTCTGCTCATCTACACTACCAGAATCTTAGCGTTAGCCCAGCACTCTGCATTCCTATTACTCCTTCCAAAGTGAATCACCTCACACTTTTCTGCATTAAACGCCATTTGCCACCTCTCAGCCAGCTCTACAGCTGATTTATGTCTCTCTGTAACCTACAACATCCTTCATCACTATCCACAACTCTACCGATCTTAGTGTCATCCACAATTGATAAACAGCAATGGACCCAAAACAGATCCTTGTGGTACACCACTAGTAACTGAACTCTAGGATAAATATTTCCCGTTAACCACCACCCTCTGTCTTCTTTCAGCTAGCCAATTTCTGACCAAACCACTAAATCATCTTCAATCCCATGCCTCCATATTTTGTGCAATAGCCTTCTGTGATGAAAGTTATCAATCGCCTTACTGAAATCCATATATACCACATCAACTGCTTCACCCTCATCTATCTGTTTGGTCACCTTCTCAAAGAACTCAATAAGGTTTGTGAGGCATGACCTACCCTTCATGAAATCATGTTGACTATACCTAATCAACTTATTCCTATTGAGATGATTATAAATCCTTTCTCTTTATAACCCTTTTTAAAATTTTACCCACAACTGAAGTAAGGCTCACAAGTCTTTAATTTTCAGCTTTGTCTCTACTCCCCTTCTTGAACAAGGGAACAACATTGTGTAACGAGGCAGTTCTAATGCCTGATTTCAGAGTTGGTGATCCCTAGGGAACAGTGACCATAACATGCTACAATTTACCATTCATTTGATAGTGAGAAAGTTGGGTCAGACTTAAATAAGAGTGATTACAAAGCGATGAGGCAGAGAAGGCCGATTTCAATGGTGAAAGGTGTTTAGCAGAAAAGACAGTTGAGCAACAATGACACACTTCTTAAAGAAAAGGCGGAACTTTTTAATACAGAGTGTGGTACGTGCACGGAATGAGCTACCAGAAGAAGTGATGTACAATTAGTACATTTGAAAGGTATCTGAATAGGTATATGAATAGGAAAGATTTAAAGGGATAGGGCCAAGTGCTTGTGAATGGAACTAGATTAAGTTAGGACATTTGATTGGCATATCTAGCTTTGACATCCATCATTATGAAGTACTTCAAGAGGTTAGTAATGGCACATGAGAACTCCAGCCTCCCAGACTGCCTTGAGCTGCTACGATTCACCTACTGTCTCAATAGATACATGGCAGACTCCATCTGTATGGCCCTCATTGGAACATCTGGATAACAAGGGCACCTACGTCAGACTCCTATTAATTGACTTGAGCTCTGCCTTCAACACCATAACTCAACAAACTTCACTTGCATGCTCCAAGACCCTGGAATCTGCTTCTCCCTGCTCTCCCCACAGCCCCCCACCCCGCCCAGATGGAGCTTTGACTTCCTGATCTGTAGATCTGAACTGGTGAGGATAGGTGACAACATCTCTATAATAATCTTCAACACTGGTGCCTTTAGGGGTGTGTACTCAGTCCCTTACTATGCTTATACACTTTCAATTGTGCAGTCAACTTCAGATCCGTTGACAAATTTTCTGATGACACCTTGGTGGGTCAGAAGTCAAACAACGACGAGACAGTGTACAGGAAGGAGAGCAACGCTACAGTCAAGAAAGCACACCAACACCTCTGCCTACTCAGCAGGCTAAGGAAATTTGTCATGTCCACAATAATTCTTACCAAATATTTATAGACGCACCTGTTATGATGGGGAGGTCAAACCCCTCTAGTAATTAAAACCAAGCACCCAGAAAAGCTTGCCTCGCCTCGTAATCTGTTAAAACTGGGATAGTGAAAGACAACTCGTAATTTCCATTATTTAACGGAAAATTACAATTTATTTTTCTAACTCTAATAGTGAACACTAAGCAAAACTATTAACAAATCCAAGCCCCTTTTCTTAATTAATTACTATCAGATCCCAACGCTATAAAAATGCTGCTCCAATAACACAATTATTAAATATTACATTAATTTGCTTTCTCAAAGTCCACACAAATGGTTTTCTCTTCTCCCTTCAGCCAGCCTCCCTCTTCTTTTCGACTCTCCTTTCTTTTCCCTAGGTCATCTTCCTTTTTGCTGCTTTTACACGAAAAGGTATCCTTTAGATCGTGCGTTCTGAAATTTCTTTCAAAGCAAGATGTTAGATGGGCAGTTAGCTCTCTGGCTCTATGGCAATTGCTCTACTGTTCAGTGGCAGTTGCTCTGACCAATTTTCAAAATCCCCACAATTTTATACCCCTAACATTCTTCCCTCTCATTGGTCCGATGTTGTCAATACAATAAATTCAAACTCAATTGGGTTTAGTGTCCTGGGCATAACTTAAATTAATTGATTAAATTTGAATTGTTGTCCAAACAGCAACCAAAACTCAGGTATCCATTTAACATCCACTTGCTACATGTATCTATTTTGGAACAGCCCATCTCTTAGCTATTCTGTATTCTGGCAGCTGCAGCTGTACTTTAAATTTACTTTAAAATTCAGAAAACACTTCCTATCTTAAAGTGTCAACTTTGTGACACACCATACAAAGCATCCTATCCAGAAGCATTTCAGCTTGGTATGGCAACCATTCTGCTGAAGGCCACAGGAAATTATACAAAGCTGCCTATTTCATCATGAAAAACCAGCCTTCCTTCCATTGATTCCACACTTCCTGCTACCTCAAAAGCAGCCAACATGATCAAAGACCCCTCCTACCCTAGTTATTCTCTGTTGCACCTTCTCCCATCGAGCAGATGATGCAAAAGTTTGAATACATTTTCCAACAAAATTCAAAAATAGCTTCTTCCCCACTGTTATCAGATTATGTACGGACCTCTCATTTGTTATCTCATCTTCCTCCACACCTTTGCTGTAGCTGTAACACTATACATTCTGCATTCTGTTCTAGTACCTTGACGTACTTCTGTAAGGTATGATTTGTTTGGCTAGCCTCAGTACAATACTTTTCACTGTATCTCAGTACATCTGACAATAATAAATCAAATCAATAGGCCAATCAGACCTTTGCACATGAACTACAGGTCAATAAGTTCATCACTGATCTAATGAAACCTTGACTCCACTTTCCTGCCTGTCCTACACACCCTTAGACTCACTTGTCAATTAAAAGTCTGTCCAACTTAGCCTTAAATATATACAATAACACAGCCCTCCAAATCTTTGGAGGAGAGAATTCTAAACAGCAATTACTATTTGAAAGAAGTCCGATTCCTCCTAAGTTCCTCCGCACCTCTGTCTTAAATGAGAGACCCTTATTTTTACATCGTGATCCCCTATTTCTCGACATATCTCCTCAGCATCTGATCTATCAAGCCCTGTTAGAATCTTTTGTATCTTTGGTCCTTCACTGCTTTCTGAAATGTTTATAACTTGCTCCTGTTTACTGCAACATTATAATCCTTTCCTTTTAATCACAAGGAATTAAGGGCTACGGGGAGAATGCGGGTAAGTGGAGTTGAAATGCCCATCAGCCATGATTGAATGGCGGAGTGGACTCGATGGGCCGAATGGCCTTACTTCCACTCCTATGTCTTATGGTCTTATGGTCTAATACTATGCTTAACCTCATAATTAAGCCACAAGCTTTGGTTTTTAATGGAATTTATTTTTGAATGTTATGAATTTCTTCCATAAGTGTTTCTCATTGTATATTTGCTGCCATACCTTTCAAACGTTTTGCCCAATCAGACATAGACAGCTCTCCCCCATACTTATGTAAATTGCTTTCAGGGAATCGCAGAACTGTTACATGAGAGAAAGCTGTTCAACACATCATGGCTGTCCAGCTCTCCAAATGAGTAATTCCCTATGTGCCATTCTTTGCTTTCTTCCTGTAATCTTTCCCATTCTTCCTTTACAGATAACAATCTACCTTCCTCTTGACTGCTTTAATTGAACCTGTTTCCATCACACTTCTGGCAGCACATTCCAGATCATAACTACTCACTTAATGAAAACATTTCTTATGTCACCATTTGCTTCTTTTGCCAATTACACTAGATTTCTTGTTCAATTACTTTCATCAATGGAAACAGATCTTGAGAGAAACTATGTCCAGACTGTCCATGATTTTGAAGACATTTTTCAAATCTCATTTCAACCATCTCTTTCCTAAAGAAAGTAGTCCTAACTTCTCCAATCTGTCTTCATAAATGAAACTCTTCAATCCTTCAAACAGTTGAAACTTTCTTGCTGGAACAGCACAGCAGGTCAGGCAGCATCCAGGGAACAGGAGATTCGACGTTTCGGGCACAGGCCCTTCTTCAGGATTCCTGAAGAAGGGCCTGTGCCCGAAACGTCGAATCTCCTGTTCCCTGGATGCTGCCTGACCTGCTGTGCTGTTCCAGCAAGAAAGTTTCAACTTTGATCTCCAGCATCTGCAGACCTCACTTTCTCCTCGAATCCTTCAAACAACCTTCTTAAATATTTCTATTGTCTCTCCAATGCTCCTACAGTGCATTGCTCAAAACTGGATCCAATGCTCCAGATGAACCAGTGATTTAAATAAGTTTAACATTGCTTTTGTACTCTATAACTTTTGTAATAAAGCCGAGGATGATTTTATTAAGCTCTGTCTCAAATTGTACACCTCAGTGCCTATGCACCTGTACAATGGACACCTGTTTAGAATTATACTCCTCAGTTTGTATTATCTGTCTGGAATCTTTCTACTGAATTGAATCACTTCATGCTTCTCTGCATTTAATCTATTCTGTCTCTTGTCTGCCTGCTCCATGAACTTATCATAGTGAGGACAGCTGAGAAGATCATCAGGGTTTCTCTTCTTTCCATTACAGCCATTTAGATTAGATTAGATTACTTAGTGTGGAAACAGGCCCTTCAGCCTAACAAGTCCACACCGACCCTCCGAAGATCAACCCACCCAGATCCATTCCCCCAAGAGGAAGAACATACTACAGCGGGACTTCGGAGAACTAGGAAGAAGGCTGAAAAGCAGGACGTCCAGGGTGGTTATCTCTGGTTTGCTTCTAGTTCCTCGGGCTGGTGAAGCCAGAAACAGGGAGATAATGGACTTGAACGTGTGGCTGGGGAACTGGTGCAGGAAGCAAGGATTTAAATTCTTGGATCACTGGGTATGTTTTGTGGTAAGCATAAATTCTACAAGAGAGACGGTTTGCACCTGAGTAGGTTAGGGACCAGCATTCTGGCAGGCAGGTTTGCTACTGCATCACAGCTACATTTAAACTAAGTAATGGGGGGGAGGGGACAAACTGGATGTTTAAGAAGGAAATTGGTGGGAAAGTTAGACCAAGGGAAGTCAAGAAAGACAACTGTATCAAAGAGGTAGAAAACTCAGAAAGGGATCATGCTGTAAGGTTGAGTGAAATAGGAGTTGATGGGAAGGATGAGGGCAGTAACAAATTAAAAATACTATACATGAATGCATGAAGCATTAGAAATAAGATGGATGAGCTTGAGGCTCTTTTGGAAATTGGCAGATATGATATTGTGGGGATAACTGAGATGTGGCTTCAAGTGGACAGGGTCTGGGAAATGAATATTCAAGGCTATACGTGTTATCGTAAGGGCAGACTGACGGGCAGAGGGCGTGGGGTGGCCATATTAATAAGCGATGATATTCAGTCCTTTGCGTGGGGGGACCTAGAATCAGGGGATGTAGAGTCAGTGTGGATAGAGCTGAGAAATACTAAGGGTAAAAAGACTCTCTTGGGAGTTATCTACAGGCCCCCAAACAGTAGTCTGGATGTCGGATGTAAGTTAAATCAGGAGCTGAAATTGACCTGTCGCAAAGATGTTACTACAGTTGTTATGGGAGATTTCAACATGCAGGTAGACTGGGAGAATCAGGATGGTATTGGACCTCAAGAAAGAGACTTTGTGGAGTGCCTCAGAGATGGATTCTTAGAACAGCTGGTGCTGGAGCCGACCAGGGAGAAGGCAATTCTGGATCTGGTATTGTGCAACGAACCAGAATTGGTCAGGGACCTCGAAGTGAAGGAGCCATTGGGAAGTAGTGACCATAATACAATAAGCTTCAATCTGCAATTTGAGAGGGAGAGGGTACAATCGGAAGTGACAATATTTCAGTTGAATAAAGGGAACTATGGAGCTATGAGGGAGGAGCTGGCCAAAGTTCAATGGTGCAATACCTTAGCAGGGATGACAGTGGAGGAACAATGGCAGATATTTCTGTGTATAATGCAGAAGGTGCAGGATCAGTTCATTCCAAAAAGGAAGAAAGATCCTATGAGGAGGCATGGGTGGCTGTGGCTGACGAGGGAAGTTAAGAAACATATAAAGTTAAAAGAGAAAAAGTATAACATAGCAAAGATAAGTGGGAAAACGGAGGACTGGGAAGCTTTTAAAGAACAACAGAGGATTACTAAGAAGGAAATACGCAGAGAAAAATGAGGTACGAAGGTAAACTGGCCAATAATATAAAGGAGGATAGTAAAAGTTTTTTTTAGGTATGTGAAAAGCAAAAAAATGGTTAAGACTAAAATTGGGCCCTTGAAGACAGAAAATGGGGAATATATTATGGGGAACAAAGAAATGGCAGAAGAATTGAATTGGTACTTCAGATCTGTGTTCACTGGGGAAGACACAAGCAATCTCACTGAGGTAACAGTGGCTGAAGGACCTGAACTTAAGGGAATTTATATTTGCCAGGAATTGGTGTTGGAGAGACTGTTAGGTCTGAAGGTTGATAAGTTCCAGGGGCCTGATGGTCTACATCCCAGGGTACTGAAGGAGATGGCTCGAGAAATCGTGGATGCGTTGGTAATTATTTTCCAGAGTTCGATAGATTCGGGATCAGTTCCTGCGGATTGGAGGGTGGCTAATGTTGTACCACTTTTTAAGAAAGGTGGGAGAGAGAAAACAGGAAATTATAGACCAGTTAGTCTGACCTCAGTGGTGGGAAAGATGCTGGAGTCTATTATAAAGGAGGAAATTATGATACATCTGGATAGTAGTAACAGGATAGGTCAGAGTCAGCATGGATTTATGAAGGGGAAATCATGCTTGACTAATCTTCTGGAATTTTTTGAGGATGTAACTCTGAAGATGGACGAGGGAGATCCAGTAGTGTACCTGGATTTTCAGAAAGCTTTTGATAAAGTCCCACATAGGAGGTTAGTGAGCAAAATTAGGGTGCATGGTATTGGGGGCAAAGTACTAACTTGGATTGAAAGTTGGTTGGCTGATAGGAAACAAAGGGTAGTTATAAACGGCTCCATTTCGAAATGGCAGGCAGTGACCAGTGAGGTACCGCAGGGATCAGTACTGGGTCCGCAGCATTTTACAATATATGTTAATGATATAGAAGATGATATTAGCAATAACATTAGCAAATTTGCTGATGATACTAAGCTGGGTGGCAGGATGAAATGCGAGGAGGATGTTAGGAGATTACAGGGTGACCTGGACAAGTTAGGTGAGTGGTCAGATGCATGGCAGATGCAGTTTAATGTAGATAAATGTATGGTTATCCACTTTGGTGGCAAGAACAGGAAGGCAGATTACTCCCTAAATGGAATCAATTTAGGTAATGGGGCAGTACAGAGAGATCTGGGTGTTCTTGTACACCAGTCAATGAAGGTAAGCATGCAGATACAGCAGGTAGTGAAGAAGGCTAATAGCATGCTGGCTTTCATAACAAGAGTGATTGAGTATAGAAGCAAAGAGGTTCTTCTGCAGCTGTACAGGGCCCTGGTAAGACCACACCTGGAGTACTGTGTGCAGTTCTGGTCTCCAAATTTGAGGAAAGACATTCTGGCTATTGAGGGAGTGCAGCGTAGGTTCACGATGTCAATTCCTGGAATGGCGGGACTACCTTGCACTGAAAGACTGGAGCAACTGGGCTTGTATACCCTTGAGTTTAGAAGACTGAGAGGGGATCTGATTGAGACGTATAAGATTATTAAAGGATTGGACACTCTGGAGGCAGGAAACATGTTTCCGCTGATGGGTGAGTCCCGAGCGAGAGGACACAGCTTAAAAATACGGGGTAGACCACTTAGGACAGAGTTGAGGAGAAACTTCTTCACCCAGAGAGTGGTGGCTGTGTGGAATGCTCATCCCAGAGGGCAGTGGAGGCACAGTCTCTGGATTCATTTAAGAAAGAGTTGGATAGAACTCTCAAGGATAATGGAATCAAGGGTTATGGAGATAAGGCTGGAACAGGATACTGATTAAAGATGATCAGCCATGGTCATATTGAATGGTGGTGCAGGCTCGAAGGGCAAAATGACCTACTCCTGCACCTATTGTCTATTTACCCCTTCACCTGATACTACAGGCAATTTAGCATGACCAATTCACCTACCCTGCATGTTTTTGGACAGTGGGAGGAAACTGGAGCACCCGGAGGAAACCCACGCAGACGCGGGGACAACGTGCAAACTCCACACAGACAGTTGCCCGAGGCAGGTATTGAACCCAGGTCTCTGGTGCTGTGAGGCAGCAGTGCTAACCACTGTGCCACCGTGCACTCAACACACTGCATCCAAAAGGCTAACGGCATTGTGGAATACCCAACCCAACCCCTCACTCAAAGTCTTTTCTCTCTCCTGCCATCTGGCAGAAGATACAGGAGCATACTGTCTCACATGACCAGACTGTGCAACAGTTTCTTCCCCCAAGCCATCAGGCTCCTTAACACAATATAATAGGACTCTTTCCAATCTGAAATTTTTTCGTACTGTTGCTAGAAAAATGTCTATTATCCATCATTCTTCTGTTACCCTGTAACTTGCATATTTTGCACTTCTTATGTATTTTATGCCATGTATGATTGGGTGGTTGTGCTGTCCATGTAGCACCCTTGGTACTGGAGGAACTCTGTCTCGTTTTTACTGGATCAGTGTATATGATAGAAATAAGCTACTTTCTCTCTTTTCATTGTCCTTTTTGAAATTCAAAAATATCCCATAGAGTTTACAATATTTCCAAGTTTCACATTATTAGCAAACTTTGAAATTATGCCCTGTAGTCCATGGTGTAGGCCCTTAATATATCAGAAAAAGTAGGGGTTCCAACATCTGGGAAACAACACTTACTCCAACCTGGAAAACAACCAAAATGACTCTTTGTTTCTTGTCATTCACTCAGTTGTGTCTATGTTGCCACTGTCCCTTTGTATTCCATGTGATTGCACTTCTGTTTGCAATACTAAATTCCAAAACACTTTTGATACAATGTACATCACATCAACAGCATTATACTTATCGACTGTTACCATTTCATTGGCTGGACTGGAGTTGCTGGGTTTACCTGAGCTCCCTTCTTTGAACAAGGTGTAACATTTACAATTCTGTGGAAGGGTCACTGGACCTGAAATGTTAACTCTGATTTCTCTCCACAGATGTTGCCAGATCTGCTGAGCTTTTCCAGCAATTTCTGGTTTAGTTTCTAGCATCCGCAGTTCTTTTGCTTTTTAACATCCGTTCTTGCATATCAACCCTGAGTCTAATAAAGACTGGGAAACTACAGCTGTTGAATTTTAAAATTGGTGGTGCAGATGTTTGTAGTGAAGCCTGGAGTGAGATTTGAACTTAGAACCAGAACTGTGACAAAGTGGAACATTTATTTTTTTGTCTCCTTTTATTTTAAACTTACCCTTCTTAGTGCCCAAGTTACACATTTTTGACAGGAAATAATTTTCTCTGTTTTAACACAGCACATTAGTGAATCATAAGTTAAAGAAATAATTACCAATACAAGTCCTCTAAGTAAGTATTTATCTATTTTTTTCTTTTGTGAAATGGAAATAACCGTTTGATTATAGGCGTCCCTTGTACAGGTTTACTTAGTTTACCTAGTACAAGCACAGAAAATGCTGGAAAAATTCAGCACGTCTCGCAATATCTGTGGAGAGAAAAAGTTAGTTTCCATTCCAGTTTCTTTAGAATTGGTTTACCTGGACCCAACTATCTTAATCATTGTGGAGACTCCACAATCACCTGATGAAGGAGCTAGTGCTTCCAGATAATCTGGTGTTGTGTGATTTTTCACTTTGTCCACTCCAGTCCAACACCAACTTCTCTAATCATGGCTAATTGACAACGCTCTCGCTCATGGGCGGGATCAATTACTGTCAATCACCCCAAGGCTTAACATTGAGTGGCGAGCTGTCACCATCGGAGCAATGAGCTGGCTGAATTCTGTCAATCATTCTATCGTGTTAGTCCTGTGTGGCGTTTCTGTCACCATGGAGACGATGGGCGGGTCGGACGGTGTCAATCACCACAGCGTTTGGCGCTGAATGGGCGAGCTGTCACCATGGAGGCGGTGGATGGGTGCGGCTGCTGCCAGTCACCCTATGGATGAGCCCTGAGAGGACGAGCTGTCACCATGGGAACGGTGGGCGGGGGCAAACACTGGCCATCACTCCAACGGTTGTGTGGAGAGAACTCTGGACGGTTTGGTTGAAGATGGTTCCTTCAGCAACGGGCTAAGTGCGGTGCGAAGGAGTCCACTGTCCCGGAGCAATGGAGCCATTGCCTGCCAGCTTTTATGGGAAGTTCGACGAGAAAAATCCCGTTGTAGCTTCACTTGAACAAAAGCTGAATCACTTTATGAAAGATATGGAGAGAGTGACCTCCTACCGCTCATACACAAGAGGGTAAGGCCTGGAAACACACCTCTCGTGTTTTACAGAGCTGACTCTTTCCCCTCCCTGTCCCCATTTACCCCCTCCACTCTTCCTCTTCCTCTTCTTCTTCCCCCTCCCCCTTTCCTCCCTCCCCTTCCCTACCTCCTTTCCCCGTTTTCTCCTCCCCCCTCCCCCCCCCTTGCCATCTTGTCAGGCCATGTTTCAGTAAAGAAATCAAGGGATTTGGGAAAAGATACAAAAGTGGAGGTGAATATTATCTTATTGGTCATGGTTACAAGGACATCAAAACTGGGAACTTAACATTGAGAAATATTTAACCTTTCAGAAAGATGGCAGGTGTAGGTGGGGTAGCATTGTTAATAAGAGGTGAAATGAGGACAGTTGTGAGAGATGATCGAGGCTCTGATGATATGGAGTCCACTTGGGTGGAGGTTAAAAAAAGACAATGTAGAGAAGACACTGGTATTACAGACCCCTCCACAGAAGTCATGTTCAGGAGAGGCTTTATGTCAAATAGGAGCATGTTTTTATTAAAAGACCAAAAATTATGGGTGACTTTAATTTTCAAGTTGATTGGATTAATCCAATTGGAAGGGGTAGCTGCAGCAACAAATTCATGGAGTGCATTTGGGAGAGTTTCCTTGATCAGTTTGCCATGCAGGCAACAAGGGGACAGGCTATCTTAGATCTGTTAATGAAGCAGTTTTAATCAATGACCCCAGAGTAAAAGTTTCCCGAGTGATCAGAGCACGATAGAATTTAATATTGAGTTTGAGAGTGGGAAACGTGGGTCAGAAACAATTGTGTTTAACTCAGATAAGCAGGATTGATATTAAGCAAGCAATGGCAGACATTTAAAAGAGTAATTCAGCAAAAATATATTCAGTTAAGGAGGAAACATTCTGAGAGGGATGAACCAACTATGACTAACCAAGAAGTTAAGGAGAATATTAACTTGAGAGAGCAAGCATATAAGGAGACAAAAGTCAGCTTCAAAGACTAGGATAAGTTGATAATGCAGCAAAAGCAGACTAGAGAGTGAGAAATTACAAGGGTGAACTAGTGAGGATAATAAAAACTGACAAGAGCTTCTTTAAATATATAAAAAGGAAGAGGAAGATCAAAGTGAACATAGGCCCCTTGAGAAATGAATTGGGGTGGTAATGATTATGGGGAACAAGGAAAAGGCAGAAGAATTACGTGAGTATTTTGAAGATTCTTTATAGTGGAAGATACTTTTGAGCATCCCATTACTACTTTTGAATACGGGGGAGGAGGTAAGTGCCATCACCATCATTAGAGAAGGAGTATTAGACAAACTAATGGGGCTAAAGGCAGATAAGTCTCCTGGCCCTGATGGCTTGCATCCTATGATGGTAAAAGAGGTAGCTATGAAAATGGCGGATGCATTGGTTGTAACTTTACAAACATCTTTAGATTCTGGAAAATTAAAAAGGTTTGGAAAACTACTGATAAGACTATTCAAAAAAGAGAGATAAAATTTGGGTAACTATAGACCAATTAGCACAATATCTATTGCTAGAAAAGTATGAGAATTATTTAGTGTGGAAGTATTATAATCTAATCAGCAGAGTCAGCATGATTTCATAAAAAGGAAATTGTATCTTTTTATTAGAGATTTTTAAGCAAGTCATAACTGGAGTTGATAGAGAAGAATCAGTACAGATCTTGTATTTGGATTTCCAAAAGGTGTTCAACAAGGTACCTCACAAAAGGTTGTCATAAGAGACCACAGTGTTAGAGGTTATGAAAAGTGAATTTGTTAGAACATAGAACTTTACAGCACAGTACACGCCCTTCGCCCTTCGATGTTGCGCCTCCCTGTGAAACTAATCTGAAGCTCACCTAACATACACTCTTTCATTCTCGTCCATATGCCTATCCAATGACCATTTAAATGCTTCTAAAGTTGGCGGGTCTCCAACTGTTGCAGGCAGTGCGTTCCACACCCCCACTACTCTCTGAGTAACGAAACTGCCTCTGACATCTATCCTTTATCTTTCACCCCTCAATTTGAAGCTATGCCTCCTCGTGCTTTCCATCACCATCCTAGGAAAAAGGCTTACTGTCCACCTGATCTAACCCTCTGATTATCTTTTAAATGTCTCAATTAAGTTGCTCCTCAACCTTCTTCTCTCTCATGAAAACAGCTTCAAGTCCCTCAAACTTTCCTTGTAAGACCTTCCCTCCATACCAGGCAACATCCTAGTAAATCTACTCTGAACTCTTTCCAAAGCTTCCACATCCTTCCTATAATGCGGTGACCAGAACTGCACACAATGGTCCAAATGCGGCTAAACCAGAGTTTTGTATAGCTGCAGCATGACCTCATGGATCTGAAACTCAATCTCTCTACTAATAAACGCTAACACATCATATGCCTTCTTAACAACCCTATCAACCTGGGTGGCAACTGTGAAGGATCTATGCACATGGATCTCTCTGCTTATCTACACTACCAAGAATCTTACATTCGCCCAGTACTCTGCATTCCTGCTACTGCTTCCAAAGTGAATCATCTCAAACTTTTCCGCATTAAACTACATTTGCCACCTCTCAACCCAGCTCTGCAGCTTATCTAAGTGCCTCTGTAACTTACAACACCCTTTGGCACTATCTACAACTGTACTGACCTTAGTGTGGTCTGCAAATTTACTAACCCATCCTTCTGTGCCCTCATCCAAGTCGTTTATAAAAATGACAAACAGTAGTGGACCCAAAACAGATCCTTGCAGTACACCTCTCGTAACTGATGAACATTTCCCATGAACCATCACCCTCTGTCTTCTTTCAGCTCGCCAATTTCTGATCCAAATCACTAAATCGCCTTCAATTCCCTGCCTCTGTATTTTGTGCAGTAGTCTACCATGGGGAACCTTATCAAATGTCTTGCTGAAATCCATATGCACCACATCAACGGCTTTACCCTCCTCTACCTGTTTGGTCACTTTCTCAAAGAACTCAATAAGATTTGTGAGGCACGACCTACCCTTCACAAAACCATGTTGATTACCCTGAATCAAATTATTCCTATCGAGATGATTATAAATCCTATCTCTTTTATAACCTTTTCCAACACTTTACCCACAACTGAAGTAAGGCTGACGGGTCTATAATTACCAGGGTTGTCTCTACTCCTCTTCTTAAACAAGGGAACAACATTTGCTAACCTCCAGTCTTCTGGCACTATTCCTGTAGACAATGATGACATAAGATCAAACCAAAGGCTCGGCAATCTCCTTCCTGGCTTCCCAAAGACTCCTAGGATAAATCCCATCCGGTGCAGGGGATTTATCTATTTTCACACTTTCCAGAATTTCTAACACCACCTCCTTGTGAACATCAATTCCATCTAGTCTAGTAGCCTGTTTTGCAGTATTCACCTTGACAACATCATCGTGTTTTCCAATATGAATACTGATGAAAAATATTCATTTAGCTCTTCCCCTATCTTCTCTGACTCCACTTGAAACTTCCTGCTACGGTCCTTGACTGGCTCTAACCTTACTCTAGTCATCCTTTTATCCCTTATACCTGTATGTCTATAGAAAGCTTTAGGATTTTCCCTGATCCTATCCGCCAACAGCTTCTCATGTCCCCGCCTCACTCATCTTAGCTCTCTCTTTAGGTCTTTCCTGGCTACCTTATAATTCTCAATTGCCCAAACTGAGCCTTTACATCTCGTCCTAACATAAGCCGCCTTCTTCCTCTTGACAAGAGATTCAACCTCCTTAGTAAACCACGGCTCCTGTGCTTGACAACTTTCTCCACGTCTGACAGGTACAGACTGATCAAGGACACGCAGTAGCTGTTCCTTGATTAAACTCCACATTTCTATTGTGCCCATGCCTTGCAGTTTCCTTCCCCATCCTATGCATCCTAAATTTGTCTAATCACATCACATTGTAATTGCCTTTCCCCCAGCTCTAGCGCTTGCCCTCCGGTGTATACCTATTCCTTTCCATTGCTAAAGTAAACATAACTGAATTGTGGTCACTATCACCAAAGTGCTCACCTATCTCCAAATCTAACACCTGATCGGGTTCATTACCCAATACCAAATCTAATGGGCCTCTCCCCTTGTTGACCTGTCCACATACTGTGTCAGAAAACCCCTCCTGCACAAAATGGATAAATGCTTAATGAGCAAGAGCCCACAAATGCGGATAAGGGTTCTTTTTCAGGGTGACAATCTGTCACAAGCGGGGTTTCACAGTGATCAGTGGTGGGACAGCAGGTGTTTGTAATACACATTAATACTTGCAGAAAAGTAAAAATCACACAACACCAGGTTATAGTCCAACAAGTTTATTTGGAAGCATAAGTTTTTGGAGTGCTGCTCCTTCATCAGGTGGTTGTGAAGTATGACACAGAATTTAGAGCAGAAGTTTCCAGTGTGATGCAATTGAAATGATATATTGAAAAATACCTGGATTGTTTGTTAAGTCTCTCATCTTTTAGAATGACCATGTTGGTTTTAGTTCTTTCATATGTAAATTCCAGAACTTTCTTAAAGTTACATTCTCAAGTGAATTTAGCAATAGATGCCATGTCAGCTCAAATAATGCATTGAAGGTGTGAGGCTAAAGTCTGTCTGTCTGTGTCCCAATGTTCAGACTGATTCCATTTCTAAAAAAAGGATTTACAGAATCTTACATGGATTCATGCAGTTTTTGAGCAAAATAAAATGTAATTCTGTAAGTACAAATTCACCCCACAAACCTATATGTGTGTCCGTCCATGTGAATGTATGTGTACACATAGAGGAATGTGAATGTCTGTGAGAGAGTGTGTGTATGTGTGTGTGTGTAAAGGGGTATAAGTCTGTGAGAGGGTGCGTGTGTGTGAGATGTATATGCGAGCGTATGAGAGAGAGCTTGTGTATGAAAGAGGGTCTGCATGAGAATGGGTCTGTCGGTGTGTGTATGTGTATATATATACGCGTGCACGTGTGCTTGTCTGCGTGTGTGAGAGTGCTGTGTTGTGCAGTGTTGCTCAAAAACTGCATGAATTCATGAAAGATTGTGTAAAATCCCTTTTTTTTGAAACAGCATCAGTGTGAACATTGGGACATAGACAGACAGACTTTAGCCTCACACCTTCAATGCATTATCTGAGCTGACATGGCACCTATTCTTAAAGTTCATTTGAGAATGTAATTTTTTAAAAAAATAGTTCTGCATATGAAAGAATAGTTTGCATATGAAAGAACTGAAACCAGCATGGTCATTCTGAAAGGTAAGAGACTTAACAAACAATCCAGGTATTTTTCAATATATAATTTCAGTTGCAGCACACTGTAAACTTTTGCAATAAATTCTGTGTCTATGATCTTATACTCCACAACCACCTGATTGAGGAGCAGCGCTCCAAAAACTAATGCTTCTAAGTAACCCTGTTGGACTACAACCAGGTATTGTGATTTTTAACCTTATACACCCCAGTTCCACACTGGCACCTCCAAATCACACTTGCAGAAAGTAAACAAACATACTGTAGGCAAATTTGCAGGTGATACAAATAGGTGGAAAGGCAGGTTGTGAGAAGGATATAGACAGTTTTTAGAGAGATATTGATAGGGTAAGTAAGTGAGCAAAAAAGTTAGCAAATGGAGTATCGTGTAGGAAAATGTAAAATTGTTCATTTCGAACGATAGAACAGGATATTATTTAAATAGGAGAAAACAGCAGAAAGTGGCAACATAAAGGGACTTGGGGGTATTATTCAAAAAACACAGGAAGTTACTTCACAGGTGCAGCAGGTAATCAGGAAGGTTAAAGGAGTGTTCACCCTTATTTCAAGGGGGTTGGATTACAAGAATTGGGAGGTCTTATTGTAACTGAAAAAGGAGCTGGTAAGACCACATCTGGAGTACTGTGAGCAGTTTTGGTCCCCTCATTTAAGAAAAAGTTTTATTTCATTGAGAAGGTTCACCAGGATGACCTCTGGTACGGAGGGATGGTCTTACCAAGAACAAAGAACAAAGAAAATTTACAGGCCCCTCAGGCCTCCAAGCCTGAGCCGATCCAAACAGACTGTCTAAACCTGTCGCCCAATTCCTAAGCATCTGTATCCCTTTGCTCCCCACCTTCTCATGTATCTGTCCAGACACATCTTAAATGAATCTACCGTGCCTGCCACTACCACCTCTGCTGGCAATGTGTTCCAGACACCCACCACCCTCTGCGTAAAGTACTTGCCGCGTGTATCCCCCTTAAACTTTTCAACTCTCACCTTGAAAACGTGACCTCTCGTTATTGGATCCTTCACCGTGGGACAAAGCTTATTGCTATCAACCCTGTCTGTACCCTTCATGATTTTGAGAACTCAATCAAGACCCCCTCAATCTCCTTTTCTCAAATGAAAACAAACCTAACCTACTCAATCTCTCTTCATAGCAAGCACCTTCCATACCAGGCAACCTCCTCGTAAGCCTTCTCTGCGCCTTCTCTGCACCCTCTCCAAAGCGTCCACATCCTTTTGGTAATGTGGTGACCAGAACTGTACACACTATTCTAAATGCGGCCGAACCAATGTCTTGTACAATTTTAACATGACCTGCCAGCTCTTATACTCAATACCCCGTCCAATGAAGGCAAGCATACCATATGCCTTCTTGACCACTCTATCCACCTGTGCAACAACCTTCAGGGTACAATGGACCTGCACTCCCACATCTCTCTGCTCATCAACTTTACCCAAGGCCCTTCCATTCACTGTAAAATTCGCTCTCGAATTAGACTTGCCAAAAATGCATCACCTCACATTTGTCTGGATTGAACTCCATCTGCCACTTCTCCACACAACTCGCCAGTCTATCTATATTCTCCTGTATTCTTTGACAGTCCCTTATACTTTCTGCTACTCCACCAATCTTCGTGTCATCTGCAAAGTTGCTAATCATACCAACAGTGCCCTCTTCCAGATCATTTATGTATTTCACAAACATCAGTGGCCCCAGCACTGATCCCTGTGGAACATCACCGGTCACCTTTCTGCATTTTGAGAAACTCCCTTCAACTACTAGTCTCTGTCTCCTGTTGCTCAACCAGTTCCTTATCCACCTAGCTAGAACACCCTACACACCATGTGACTTCACTTTCTCTATTGGTTTACCATGGGGAACCTTCTTAAACACCTTACTAAAGTCCATGTATATGACATCAACAGTCCTTTCTTCATCTGTCAACTTGGTCACTTCCTCAAAGAACTCTATTAAGTTGGTAGGGCACAATCTCCCCTGCACAAAACCACATTGCCTGTCACTGATAAGCCCATTCTTTTCTAAATATAAATAGATCCTATACCTCAGTACCTTCTCCAGCAACTTTCCCAGCACTGACGTCAGCACTGGTCCATAGCAACCTGGAATATCTGTACTACCCTTCTTGTCCAGGGGTACAACATGAGCAACCTCCCGGTCCTCCGACATTCCATGTGTGTTTAAGGATGTCACAAAGATATCTGTCAGGGCCCCAGCTATTTCCTCTCTCGCATCCCTCAGCAACCTGGGATAGATCCCATCCCGTCTTGGGGATTTGTCCATCTGAAGAACCTCTAGCATACCCAACACATCTTCCCTAATTATGTCAACGTGATCCAGACTAATCAAACTTCTATCTCTAATCTCAACATTCATCATGTTCCTCTCCTCCGTGAACATGCTAAGTAATCATTCAGAATCTCACCCATTCTCTCCGGTTTGACACACAGCCTTCCTTCATTATCCTTTAGTGGCCAATCCTTTCTTTAGTTACCCGCTTGCTTCTTATAAAATGCTTTGGGATTCTCCTTCATTCTGCTCGCTAAAGCTATTTCATGACCACTTTTAGCCCACTTGATTCCTGATTTAAGACTGGTTCTCCTCTTCCGATATTCCTCCAGTGCCTACTCTGTTCTTAGCTGCCTCGACCTTATATGCACTTCCCTTTTCCTCTTGGCTAGTTTATATGATTTCTCCTGTCATCCACGGTTCATGAATCTTGCATTTCCTTACCTTTGCCTTCAATGGGACATGCCTATCATGCATTATCTTTAACCTATCTTTGAAAGCCTCCCACATATCAAATGTGGACTTCCCTTCAAATAGTTGTGTCTGATCCACATTTTCCAACCCTGCCTAGTTTTGATATAATTGGCCTTGGCCCAGCTTAATACTCTTCCCTTAGGACCACTCTCATCTTTGTCTACAAATATTCTAAAACTTACAAAATTGTGGTCACGGTTCCCAAAGAAATCCCCCACCACAACTTCTACCACCTGGCCTGGCTCATTCCCCAATACCAGGTCCAATATGACCCCTTCCCTCGTCGGACTATTGACATACTGCTCTAGAAAACTCTCCTGGACCCTTCTTACAAATTCTACTCCATCCAGACCTCTGACGCTAAGTGTATCCAGTCAATGTTGGGAAAATTAAAATCTCCCATCACCACTACCCTATTGCCTCTACATCTTTCCATAACCTGTTTACCTATTTGTAGAAACCTTACGCTCACTGTTGGGAGGCCTGTAATACAGCCAACAACGTAACTGCACCCTTCTTATTTTTCAGCTCCACCATAATGCCTCATTACTCAAGCTCTCCATAGTGTCCTCCTTTAGCACAGCTGTGATATCATCCCTGACCACAATGCAACTCCACCCCCTCTTTCACTTCCCTCCCTGCCCTGTCTGAAGCGTCTATATTCTGGAACATTTAGTTGCCAATCATGCCCTTCCTTCAATCAAGTCTCTGTGATTGCAATAACGTTATGCTCCCAGGCATCAATCCAAGCCCTAAGTTCATCTGCCTTACACACTACACTCCTTGCAGTAAAGTGGATGCACTTCAGGCCACCAGTTATTTTGTGTTCATCTGCTCTCTGACTACTCTTCCCCTCATTAATGCTATCTTCATGATTCTTACAGTCTCCAGTTTCTACCCTGCTGTCTACTAGTCTTCTCCTCTGGTTCCCAGCCCCCTGCCACATTAGTTTAAAACCTCCCCAACAGCAGTAGCAAAAACTCTCCCCAGGACATTGGTTCCAGTCCGGTTCAGATGTAGACCGTCTATTTTGTACTCGTCCCACCTTCTCTAGAACTGGTCCCAATGTCCTACAAATCTGAACCCTTCCCTCCTACACCATTCCTCAAGCCACGTGTTCATCCTGTCTATTTTTTCAGTTCTATGCTGGCTAGCTCGTGGCACAGGCAATAATCCCAAGATTACTACGTTTGAGGTCCTCCTCTTTAACTTTTCTCCTTGCTCCCTGAATTCTTCTTTCAGGACCTCATCTCGTTTTTTACTTATATCATTTGTGCCTATGTGCACCAAGACAACTGGCTGTTCACCCTTCCCTTTCAGAATGGTCTGCAGCCGATCAGTGACATCTCTGACTCGAGCACTTGGGAGGCAACATATCATCTGAGAGTCCTGTTTTCGGCCACAGAACCACCTATCTACTCCCTTCACAATAGAATCCCCTATGACTATGGCCCTACAAGTCTTTTTCCTACCCTTCTGAATAGCAGTGCCCGCCACAGTGCCATGATCTTGGCAACTGCTGCCCTCCCCTGGTGAGCCATCTCCCCCTACAGTATCCAAAACGGTATACCTGTTTTGGAGGGAGATGACCGCAGGGGACACCTGCACTGCCTTCCTACTCTTTTACTGGCTCTTGGTCACCCATTCACTGTCTCCCTCAGCAAGTCTAACCTGCGGTGTGACCAGTTCACTAAACGTGCTATCCACGACCTCCTCAGCATTGCGGATGCTCCAGAGCCGTCGTGTGGTCAAACAAGAGCTGCAGCTGGATACACTTCTTGCAAGTGTAAGAGTCAGGAATGTCAGCTACGTCACAGAACGCCCACATCACGCAAGAGGTACATGCCACGGGTCAAACCAAACAATGCACTTAAATATAGGAAAATAAAAGAACAAAAAAAAAATAAAAGCCTGACCTTAGAGTCTTTTTTTCTGGTTAGAGGAGGAGGGGCGGGAGGGAGATTCTACATGTGTAGTATCTCAGGTTTAGCTGCTGCCCAAATATATACTAAGTCCTTACCTTCCCTGCACCCTCGTGGTCTCCACGTCACCTCCACTGTGTTTCCCGCTGATCCTGGACAGGAAAAAGGCTGTGGGCTTTGAAGGTAAGAATATAAACAGTTTCCTTACCTTCCTGGCACCCGTGTGGTTTCCACATCACCTCTGCTGTGTCTCCCGCTGCTCCTGGACAGGAAAAAGGAATCTTCTGAGCAAAGATTAAACAGTTTGGTACTCGACTAGGCAAATACTGAGAGTCTGTTTCCCCTCATGAGACAGTCTTGGACCTGAGGGCACAGTCTCAGAATTAATGGACAGCAATCGAAGATTGAGATGAAGAGGAATTTCATAGTGGATCTAACTTGGCTTCCCTGAGAATCCTGGACCATATTTGCGATTTGATTTGCTCTGTAGAGTGTTCAAAGTCAATTTGTCTGCTACCCATATTTACCTCATTAATTCTCAGTGGATGTTAAAATATAAGTTATAAGGAAAGCTCCAAGGTCAAGTCCCCTCTGTTATGGAAGTGTGTCTTAACATGTTCAAACAGGTTTATACAAAACATATATTTTGCATGCTTGTAGTAGACTCTATTACTGCTCTAAATTTGCTTTCCGTTAGAGTCATACAGCACGGAAACAAACCCTTCAGTTCAACTCGTCCATGCCGAACAAGATATCTAAAATTAGTCTCATCCCATTTGCCAGTACTGGGCAAAGTACTCTGAACGTTTACTATTAACATACCTATCCAGATGCCTTTTAAATGTTGTAATTGTACCAGCCTCCACCACTTCCTCTGGCAGCTCATTCCATATATGTACCACCCTCTGTGTGAAAAGGTTGCCCCTTGGGTCCTTTTTTAAATCTTTCCCATCTCATGCTAAACCTATGTCCTCCAGTTCTGAACATACCTACCCCAGGGAAAAGACCTTGTTTATTTACCCTATCCATGCCCCTCATGATTTTATAAACCTCTGTAAGATCACTTCTCAGCCTGTGATGCTTCAGGGAAAACATCCCCATCCTATTCAGCCTCTTCCTAGAGCTTAAACTCTCTGACCTTGGCAACATCCTTGTTAATCTTTTCTGAACCCTTTCAAGTTTCACAACATTCTTCCTATAAGAGGGGGACCAGCATTGGTTCAACCACTTTTGAAATACTGTGTGCAATATCTTGTACAGCCGCAACATGATCTCCCAACTCCTAACTCAATTGTCTGACCAATAAAAGAAAGCATACGAAATACCTTCTTCACTATCCTATCTACCTGCGACTCCACTTTCAAGGAACTATGACCCTGCACTCCAAGGTCTCTTTGTTCAGCAACACTTCCAGGACCTTACCATTAAGTCCTGCCCTGATTTGCCTTTCCAAAATGCAGCACCTCACATTTATCTAAATTAAACTCCATCTGCCACTCCTTGGCCTATTGGCCCACCTGATCAAGATCTTGTTGTACTCTGAGCTAACCTTCCTCGCTGTCCACTCCACACCAATTTTGATGTCATTACTAACTATACCTCATGTGATGTGGAGGTGGCAGTGTTAGACAGGGGTGGACAAAGTTTAAAAATCACACAACACCAGATTATAGTCCAATAGATTTATTTGAAAGTATGAGCTTTCTGAGTGCTGCTCATTTGTCAGGTAGCTAATGGTGCATAGATCATAGGACTCAGAATTTGTAGTAAAAGATCAAAGTATCATATAACTGCGACAATGTATTTAGTAAACCTAGTTTGCAGTTAAGTGTTTAATCACTTAGAATGGGGTGTAGATTTCGATTGATAAATATGTAAATCCCAGCACTTCTTTCAAGTCACAGTCCGGAGATAACTTAAGGTTTCATAAAAAAACCAACGTGACATCAGACAATGCAATAAAGGTCTGAGGTTAGAGTCTGTCTGTACTCCAACCTTGAACCAGACTGGTCCTATTTTCAAAATAGTAATTTATAAAATATCACATGGACTGCCTACATCCTGCAAGGTGGACTTTGGGATATGCAACAATGTAGAATTGTCGAACAGAAACTGATAGCCAAGTTCAGTACCAATGAGGATGGCCTCAACCGGGATCTTGAGTTCACGTCACACAACAGGTGATCCCATTACACTATACACTCTCTCACACATACATGCACACTCACACACTCTTACACACTATCACACTCACTCATACAGACCCTCTCAGACACACTCACTTGCGCTCACCCTCTCACAGGCAAAAATCCGTCATACTTGCACACACTCTATCAAGCACGCGTGCACACATTCTCTCTCCCTCACATTCACACATGCCACCCATATAAGTCTGTGGATGAATTTGCATTTATGTTTAAAAAGCACACAATGTGTAGGCAGTCAGTCCATGTGACATTTTATAAATTCCTACTTTGGAAATAGAACCAGTCTGATTCAAGGTTGGGCCACAGACAGACAGTCTCTACCTCAGACCTTTAATGGATTGTCTGAGCTGAGATGACACCTTGTTTTTTTCATAAAACCTTAAGTTATCTCAGGACTGTGACTGACTTCAAATAAGTTCTGGGATTTGCATATTAATCTTTCGAAGCCTGCATCCCCATTCTTAGTGAGTATACACTGAACAGCAATCTAAATTTGTTCAATACTTCGCATCGGTTGTCTGACACTTTGATCTTGCACTATAAATCCTGTGTCCTATGATCCTGCCCCACCAGCTACCTGACGAAGGAGCAGAGGTCCGAAAGCTTGTAGTTCCATGTAAACCTGTTGGACTCTAACCTGGTGTTGTGTGATTTTTAATTTAAAAAATAATTTGGATGTGAAGATAGGAGATATAAAGATAAAAATAATTTACAGTAGTCTAAGCAACTGACTTCTTCTCCAGCTGCTGGTAAACAGGTCTTCTATTTCTAGTATTTAAAATATCTTTTAAAATTTAAAATATCTTTGGGGAGCTGACGAGAAGTAAATTGACAATCTCTCAACCTCATCACATCAAAGCACGATTCGGTGAAGGGTCAATCATCAAAATTAAATTTATGTGCCCTTGTTAGATTATCTCCTACTCCCTAAACTGATTTTGTCAGATACTTGGTCTTGAGTCTCAGTGTGTGACCCCACAGTGTATCAACTTGGGTTTTAAATGTGTGAATTCATGCAATATTTTTAATGGTCATTGCACAATATTATTGATCGTTATCAATGAGTTAAGATATCTGTTTGCCCCACCCCTGGTATAGGAGATGCCTTATTTGCATTCCTCTATTTCTATTCAAGAGCCAGTGAATTATTTTGCATTTGGAATGAGTATGAAAAACTGTTGCCAGTTCATTATTACCAAGAAAAATTATTGAAGATTGGAACTTTTTTACTACAACTGAAGGTACTTCATAATAAATTAATGTTTTGATAGAACCAGCACTAAGTTTTTGGAATAAAATATTAACGTTGAAATTAATATGTGTACACGGTGTTAAATTAATATTTGTTTATTGCTGTGGTTCTGTTCGCCGAGCTGGAAGTTTTTGTTGCAAACGTTTCGTCCCCTGTCTAGGTGACATCCTCAGTGCTTGGGAGCCTCCTGTGAAGCGCTGCTGTGGTGTTTCCTCCGGCATTTATAGTGGCCTGTCCCTGCCGCTTCCGGTTGTCAGTTTCAGCTGTCCGCTGTAGTGGCCGGTATATTGGGTCCAGGTCGATGTGTTTGTTGATTGGAGTTTGTGGATGAGTGCCATGCTTCTAGGAATTCCCTGGCTGTTCTTTGTTTGGTTTGCCCTATAATGGTAGTGTTGTCCCAGTTGAATTCATGTTGCTTGACGTCTGTGTGTACATGGCACTCATCCACAAACTCCATCAACAAACACATCGACCTGGACCCAATATACCGGCCACTACAGCAGACAGCTGAAACTGACAACCGGAAGCGGCAGGGACAGGCCACTATAAATGCTGGAGGAAACACCACAGCAGCGCTTCACAGGAGGCTCCCAAGCACTGAGGATGTCACCTAGACAGGGGACGAAACGTTTGCAACAAAAACTTCCAGCTCGGCGAACAGAACCACAGCAACGAGCACCCGAGCTATAAATCTTCTCACAAACTTTGAATATTTATTTATATTGGATCATTTGTATGTCAGCTTGGCTCCATCCTGCTCACTATGTCAGGAACTTCTGGGTAAAAATCCAGTTCAGATATGACATTTAATTGATCTGGCATCTCTGCTCATGTGGATATAATAGATTTAGTGGCATTGTGTCAAGAAGGATTAATGAGCTCACCTGATCTAGCCAACATTCTTCCATTCATACTATCAACAACTGATAAATTAGTCATTCATGTCAAATTGTTGTTTTGCATTCCTAACAGTGTTACCCCACTCATACTGGATTAGTTAGCATTGTCAGTTCAATTTACTTGAAAATCTCAAACTGTTTTTTTAATAGACAAACTAACTTCCAGTTATGTGGCAATTATTGAACACAATATAGCATGCTGTTTTCTGGGCTCAATGGTTCTGGTGATGTGTGTCATCTGGCCGTTGGCTTACTCCACTCTTAAAGCAGCACAGCTCTTAAAGTGATACACACTTCATCTTTATCAAAGATAAAATTTTATGAACTAAGAGTGAAAAAGCATTGAATGGATAGTTGCAAAGGATATTTTATGCAGAAACAGGATTTGAGCAATTTAGGCATCTGTACAATATATTGGTGGTTTAGCAATTCCTCTGGACCTCGGGAAGGCATAACCTTCTGGAGATTTAAACTTCAAATCGATTGTTCTTAATCTGTTGGTGTGCTGGTCTCTTGTGAGTTGTGTTGGTTGTTTTCATGATGGTCTTTCGTATCTCCATTATTCAGGTGTATCTTTGTTTTTATTTGATGAATAGTTAGAATACTTTACACTTTCCTGAATTGGCTTATATATTGCTTGATTAGGTGTTGGGAGTTTGTAGTTTGACCTCTCCTATGCACTGAATAAGTCATGAACCTGCATATTGTTATGAAGTTAAAGGCGTTTACTGTACTTTTGAGAGACCGAATGCTGTTCTGAACTGTGAGTTGACAAGCACCTGTGATGACTAACTAGCACTTTCAGAGTGGACTGGAAAATTGAAAATATGTAATATTTGGCTGTGAAATGGATTCCTGAAGTGGTTGCTGTTTTGACAACAATTCGAATTTGACCAATCACTTAAAATTATGTCCCAGAATGTTAAAACCCAATCGAGTTTGAATTTATTGTTTTTGCCAGATTTATTTGGATGATCCAACGACTTTTCTCAGATTCATTTTCCTGTATTTTTGCCCATAACCCTTGAGGGGTGACCTAATAGAAGTTAGTATAATTGTGATAGAGTGATAAGTATAAGGCTTTTTCCCCCAGAGTGGAGGGGGCACATGTTCAAGGTGCAGTGTGGGGGTGTTATTTTTTTTAAAGAGATGTGAGGCAAGTTTTTCTCAAGGTGGTGAGTGTCTAGAATGCGCTGCCGGAAGAAGTGGTAGAAGCAGACACAATAGCAGCATTCACACAGCACCTGGACAAATACGTGAGTAGGACAGGAATAGAGGGATACAGATCCTGTAAATGAAGACTGTTTTGATTTATTATGGAAGGCCACAATGTGTCGGCACAGGCTTGGGGGGCTAAAGGGCCTGTTCCTGAGCTGTAGTATTCTTTGTGATCATGCTTAATTCCTCTCCTGGATTCTTCTGAAGAATTATTATACTGGACTTAAAATGTTAATTCTGGTTCTCTCTCCATTGATGTTGCCAGACCGACTATTTCCCCAGCAATCTTTAGTTTTTATTTCTCTTTCTATTTGGCTGGCACCCAACCTGTGAGCTATAAATTGTTAAGTCCTTGCAATATCAAACTTCCAGTTCTGACCCTCGCCTAGACTGCCATGCTATCCACTTTACAAAGTTAGCGAGTTTTGAGAAGATTTGTAGCTTAGGTTGAGATTCTGGATGTAAGTTTGCTCACTGAGCTAGAAGGTTCATTTTCAGATGTTTCATCACCATACTAGATAACATCAATGAGCCCCTGGCAAAACACTGGTGGCATGGCCCACTTTTTATTTGGTTAGTTTTCCTTGGGTTGGTGATGTTATTTCCTGTGGTGATGTCATTTCCTTTTTTTTCTTAAGGGTTGGTAAATGAGATCCAAGTCAATGTGTTTGTTGATAGTGTTCCGGTTGGAGTGCCATGCTTCTCGGAATTCTCGCGCATGTCTCTTTGCAAAGTGACATTCAAATTTCGTTAGGTTTAAATCCTGGCCATCATCGTGGTTTACTGTTTTGAAATAGCATTGTGTTTATATTGTTCACTTAAAGCTTATACATTGAGCAACGCCAGAGATGGGGTTGTAAGAAGTATTGGGAAAATGCATGCTGTAACTGTTAATAAAGGAGTCTGTTTTTGTGGCTCATACACTTATCTTCTGATCTTTTGATGACTATACTCTTATCCCCAAGAAACCCACACCATATAAGAATCTCTCAGCCATAGTGATTGACATGGAAATGAATTCTTTTCACACTAAGTAAAATATGTTTCTTATAAACATTTTGACATACATGTGTTAGTAATGTGGTATTTGAATAAGTGTCGGTATTCAATTTCAGTTCTATAAATTGGCTTCGTGGCAATGTTTTGGACGATGTCTTCAACAGTTTGGTTCTTTCAGGATTGATGACATTACAGATGTAAATACATTTAAGACCACCTTTTTACCAAGTCCATTTGAAATCGGTAGTGCCAGCTTAACGGTATGTACAGATATATATCTACCATAAGTTGAAGTACCAAAATGTAGTTCTTTAATGCTTGTTATTACTGAATGCCTAAATCATTTGTGTTTTTAAACTTTGTTTCTATATTTCCTGCAGTTTTTCTTATTACAGTTAGACCTAAACGGGTAGTTTTTAACAATCCTCAAGCGCTCACTATTTTTCTTTAAGCTGGGACTGCTGAGACACTTAAGGGTGCTTAATCAATGCATTGCTTTGTGTGTTTCCGAATCACTTGAACACTGTATCCTGTGGGATATTATAAACTAAAGATAATCAAAGTTTAGAAGCATTGCAATTATGTTTGTTTTTCTAAACTTAAGTGAACTGTCCACAAGCGTTTTAAATCTGGTTTTTCTATTTTCGTATCCAAGCAATATGGAAACATTGAGTACTGTTGGTTCTGATATAGTCCAATAGAACTGTTATTGTGCAATCTTGCATTAAGAAAATTGCACAGTAGCCGCGCCATTTAAAGTAATGGGGCCAGAACAACATTATAGCCAAT
The DNA here is from genome assembly GCF_037043375.1 of Chiloscyllium plagiosum. NCBI lineage: Eukaryota > Metazoa > Chordata > Chondrichthyes > Orectolobiformes > Hemiscylliidae > Chiloscyllium > Chiloscyllium plagiosum. The sequence continues at coordinate 59,591,991 of NW_028270161.1, forward strand.
ACAGGTAAGGAAATCATGTTCTACAAATAACAATCTAAATTCTTCAATCGCATTAAAGCCAATTCACATTGAAAAAACATGCGTAATAACAGAACCGACTGTATCACAATGGCCTAATTTTCCTTCAAAAATCCATTTAAACACAGGAATAGACGTAGGCCATTCAGCCCTTGAAGACTGTTCTGATGTTCTATGATCATGGCTGACTTGTGGCTTAACTCGATACATTTACCGATATCCCTTATTACCGTTGCTTTACGAAGATTTATTTGTAACAGTTTTAACAGTAATAACTTAATCTGGCATCCATTGCCATTTTGAGTCATAGAGATGTACAACACGGAAACTGGATCCTTTGGTCCAGGCCGACCAGATATCTTAACCTCATGTAGTCCCAATTGTCAGCACTTGGCCCATATCCCTCTAAACCCTTCCATACACGTAGCTGTGTGTGAAAAAGTTGCCCTTTGGGTCCCTTTTAAATTTTTTCCCTCACCCTAAACCTATGCCCTCTAGTTTTGGACTTCCCTACCTCAGGGAAAAGATCTTGTCTATTTGCCCTATCCATGCTCCTCACACTCCAGAGAAAACAGCCTCTCCCTGTAGCTCAATTCCTCCAACCCTGGCAACATCCTATATATATCATTTCTGAACCCTTTCAAGTTTCACAACATCCTCCCAATAGGAGGAAGACCAAAATTTCACAAATATTCCAAAAGTGGCCTAACCAATGTCCTGTACAGCTGTAACATGACCTCCCAACTCCTATGCTTAATTCTGTGTCCAGTAAAGGAAAACATAGCAAATGTTCCTTCACTATCCTATATATCTGCGACTCCATTTTCAAGGAACTGTGAACCTGCAATCAAAAATCTCTTTGTTCAGCAACACTCCCTAGGACCTTACCATTAAGTGTATAAGTCCTGCTCTGATTTGCCTTTCCGAAGTGCAGCACCTCACATTTATTTAAATTCCACTCCTCAGCCCATTGGCCCATCTGATCAAGATCCTGTTGTACTCTGAGGTAACCTTCTTTGCTGACTGCCACACCTCCAATTTTGGTGTCATCTGCAAACTTACTAACTATACTTCCTGTGTTCACATCCAAATCATTTATATAAATGACTAAACACAGTGGACCCAGCACCGATTCTTGTGGCACCCCACTGATCACAGACCTCCATCTGAAAAGCAATCCTGCACCACCACCCTCTGTCTTCTACCTTTGAGCCAGTTCTGTATCCAAATGGCTAGTTCTCCTTGTATTCCATGAGATCTAACCTTGCTAACCAGTGCCTCATGACAAACTTTGTCGAACTCCTTACTGAAGTCCATATAGGTCATGTCCACTGCTCTATCATCATCAGTTCTCTTTGTTACTTCTTCAAATAACTCAATCAAGTTTGTGAGACATGACTAATCAGTCCTTGCCTTTCCAAATACATGCAAATCCTGTCCCTCAGGATTCCCTCCAACAATTTGCCCACCAGTTATGTCAGGCTCACTGGTCTATAGTTCCCTGACTTGTCCTTACCACCATTCTTAAGAAGTGGCACCACGTTAGCCAACCTCCAGTCTTCCGCAACTTCACCTGTGACTATCGATGATACAAATATCTCAGCAAGGGGCCCAGAAATCAATCCCCTAGCTTCCCACAGAGTTCTAGGATAGACCTGATCAGGCCCTGGAATTCCATCTCAAATAGTATTGTGGATCTATCAAGAAATGTCTGAAAGCACTGAATACTGCAAAGAAGTGGAACTTGGAAACACTCCAGAAATAGTACTGATGATTTATACTTCTGAAGTAGCCACATCTTTAGTCAAGCTGTTCCAGTCACCTGTAACAATATCTACTTGACTATGTAGAAAATCGTCCATGTCTATTTTGTATGGTCAGAGTACTGAGTACAGGAGTTGGGAGGTCATGTTGCGGCTGTACAGGACATTGGTTAGTTCACTTTTGAAATATTGTGTGCAATTCTGGTCTCCTTCCTATCGGAAAGATGTTGTGAAACTTGAAAGGGTTCAGAAAGAATTTACAAGGCTGTTGCCAGGGTTGGAGGATTTGTGGTATAGGTAGAGGTTGAACAGCCTCGGGCTGTTTTCCCTGGAGGGTTGGAGGCTGAGGGGTGACCTTATAGTGGTTTATAAAATCATGAGGGGCATGGATAGGATAAATAAACAAAGTCTCTTCCCTAGGGTGAGGGAGTCCAGAACTAGAGGGCATAATTTTAGGGTGAGAGGGGAAAGATATAAAAGAGACCTAAGGGGCAACATTTTCACACAGAGGGTGGTACGTGTATGGAATGAGCTGCCAGAGGAAGTGGTGGAGGCTAGTACAATTGCAACATTTAAAAGGCATCTGAATCTGAGTAAGAAGGGTTTGAGAGATGTGGGCCTGGTGCTGGCATGTGGGACTAGATTGGGTTGGGATATTTGGTCGGCATGGATGAGTTGGACCAAAGGGTCTGTTTCTGTACTGTACATCTCAATGACTCTATGACTAATCCAACTTGGCCAAATGCTGACCTATCAGACTACTTTGAATCACCAGCAAAGTGATGGGAGGTGTTGTTGACAATGCTGTGAAGGGACACTTAATCAACAATAACCTGGTCATTGCTGCTCAGTTTGGGTTCTGCCAAGATCACTCTGGTCCTTAACAAATTATAACATTGATTCAAATGTGGAAAAATGAGCAGAACTCGAGAAGAGAAATGAGGATGGCTGCACTTGACTGAGTGTGGCATCGAGGAGGCCTAGCAAAACTGGAGTGAATGGGATTCAAGGGGAAAACACTGTGCTGCAAAGAGTCATTCTTCGGACTAAAAGAAGTTCAGTCATCTCAGATTTGGATCATCAGTACTCAAATTCCTCCGGGTAGTGCTCCATGCCCAACCATCTTCAGTTTCTTCATCAGTGATCACCTCACTGATGTAAAGGAGAGTTTTCTTGCAATGGCTGATTTGTCAGCTCAAACATTTTTTCCTATCTCCCTGAGTACATGACCCCAGTACCAAATAGCAAGCTGTTGTTTCCAGGATTGTCAGTGACTTGTCCTACCACCTTCCCTAATTGGACAAACAGGACTGCCCTGGAGGACCTACTGTTTCAGCCTATTCCTGTCCCAGATAACTTATTTCTTCTTGTTTAGACTCAACATTTTCTTTGACTTCATTTTTTTGATTCTTTTGATGCTATGTATCAGTTCCACAATTTCCAATTTCCTGGCCTAAGCCACATTCTCTTCACTATGCAGTCCTCCTATGTGTAATCTAGATGGGCTTTGTTCAGGCCTCTTTTCAAGGGAGAAGCAAAGAGTATTCAGATCACCTTGAAGGGGTATCGATGTAAGACCATAAGAAATAGCAACAGGATGTGGCTGTTTGGCCCCTTGAGCCTGCTTAGCCATTCAAGAGGACTGTGGCTGATCCAGTACTCCTCATCCACTTTCCTCCCCTTTCTCCATAATCTTTGATACCCTGATGAGGAACTTCTCTACCTCAACCTTAAACGTACACAAGGACTCTGCCTCCATAGCTATCTGTGGGAAAGCGTTCCAAAGACATTATTTTCCTCATCAAAGACTCTTCCCTACCATTGCTGATAGGGCCCTGAACTGTGTTTCGTCCATTTCCCTTCTGCCTCACTCCTTCCCAGAACCACAGTAGGGTTACTCTTGTCCTCTCTCTTTCCACCCACCAGTCGCTGCATCGAAAGGATCATCGTCCACCATATCCGGCACCTCTAGCAGATGCCACCAACAAGCACATCTTTTCTCTCCTCCACAGATGGAATTCTACAGGTACCATTCACTTCATCACAACCTGGTTCACTCGATCTCTCCTCATGCTTCCTCAACCACATCCCCATCCTGCATAGGACTTTCCCATTCAATCACAGAATTTGTAACATCTGCACTTTTCTCTCTTCCCTTCCCTGCTTTCAAGACCCCCAAACATATTTTACAGATGAAGCAGCAGTTTATTTCTGTCTTCTTTCAATCTCGTCTCTTGTGGGTGAGAACAAGTATAGACTATGTGACTGCTTTGTGGAACACCATTACTCTATTGATAAGAATAACTCAAACTTTTCAGGTTGCTTGTAATTTCTCCTGCTCCTATTGTTAATATTAGTGTCTTATGCCTGCTGCAGTGTTCCAGTAAAGCTGAACTCAAGCTGAGGAATAACCCCTCATTTTCTGCTTAATTGGTAGAAAGTGAATCCACGTTACAGCCTTCAGGATTCAATGTTGAGTTCAGCACCTTGAGCGTAATTACCTCCATCGTCCATTTTGATTACTCACCACTTTTTTTTTTAACCACATTCATTGCATTCGCATACATGCACAGTAGTCCTAATTTAGACTAGTATTACTTTGTTCCATGCTCTCAGCCTATCTACGAACTTAGTACTTCATCTGTCTTCATTGCCACCTAATTGGGATTATTTTGTTTTTTATTTCAAGAATATGCAATTTTCCTGCACAGATATTAGCCCCAGTCCTCCTAAGATATTCCTGTGTTCCCATGCTTGATGCTGACTGCTTGTTGAAAACATGTAATCAGGCTGCACAAAAGTTGCATGCTGGTTTCATGAGCATGAGTAAATTGAGCATCACTTTACAACTGTTTTGTTTTCAGTTGTTAACGAATTTTACTCCCCTCTCTCCTCATTGAATAGTGGCAATAAATATTTTGAACCATCAGTGGATAAGCAGAATTGAATAAATAAATCAGCTGATTACAAATCATGTTTGTATAAGCTCTTATGACAACCTATGTTAAAATTGGGCTTGTTAATTGTTGAAACATTTTTAAGATTTTTAAGTGCATGCATTAAGCAGCATTACAAGATGGATTATTTTTTCAAATTATTCAGCAACAGAAGGAGAATGAAAGTTGAATTATTCTATTATTGTTTACCTTTTTTCAGAAATTAGTTATGTCGTATTGTCCCATATAAAGTTGTAGAGATCTAAGGAAAATAGTTCTTTGGCCCATTGCATTGGCGCAAGTCAAACACAGCTACCTGACTATTCCCTATTTGCCACCCTGTAGCTTCATGCATTGCAAATGAACTGCATCTGCAGTTACTACATGGTGAAAGAAGCTGATTCAAGACTGCTGAAAATGGATTCACAAAGGAAGTGCACAAGCATTCTTAAGTTCCTTCGACTTATTATGCAAGTGGCCCTACCTAAAGAACAGCTTTGCTGGCTTATTTACAATGGTATTGTATTATCTTCTATATTAGATTTATCTCATTTAAACAAATGTATTAACTGGATGAGAAATTATTTTTTCCTGTTGCAGTGTTCAAATACCACAGTTCTCAGTCAGGATTTAGTTTTTTCTTTGTCTCGTGTTTTAGCTGAATTATCTAAAGGTTACTTTTCAGAGCTTTTGGGCTGATGGGGAGTCTTATCCATGAGCTATACATATTTGGACATTGTAGGAACACTCGCCTTTCTGTGGCACACAGTTTAGAACCAAGGCCTTTTCATGGCAGCATATAATCAATAATAATACTCAATACTATAAGAATAAAAATATTCATTAGTATTTTCTTTGAACAGAATTATTGACTTATAGTCAGCATATTTATTGTTTTGGGCTGGATGATGATTCTGATTCAAGCAGAAGGGGAGAAGTGAGAAAATAAATAGAAAGGGCAAAGTGTTTGTTTGATAAAAGATTAATAAACCTGCTAAGTCAATTATAAACAGAAGAATTGCAGAGCTTCTCAAGATAAATATAGTTAATAATCACACAACAGATCCAACAGATTATTTTAGAAGCACTAGATTTCGGAGAATAAGATCATAAGACACAGAATTTATAGTAAAAGATTACAGAGTCATGCACTAAAATGATATATTGAACAGACCCGGATTGTTGTTAAGTCTTTCATCTTTTAGAATGGTTTCCAGGTTTTGGTTCATTAATATGTAAATTCTGAAACTTATTTCAAGTCACCTTCTCAAGATAACTTAAAGTTTTATAACAAAAGGTGACATCTCAGTTCAGACAATGCATTAAAGATGTGAGGTAGAGTCTATATCTCAATCTTGAGTCAGACTGGTTATATTTTCAAAGTGAAATGTACAAAATATTACATGTATGACTGCCTGCAGATTATGCATTTTTTGGGCAAAGTAGAATGTATCTGCGGGGGGTGGGGGGAGAGAGAGAGAGAGAGAGAGAGAGAAGGTGAGAGAGAACGTGTTTGTGTGTGAGAAAGCTTTGTAAAGTGCGTGTGGGTGTACGTGTGTCGAGAGTGTGGTGCTGGAAAAGTACAGCTGGACAGGCAGGAGCATCGATGTTTCAGGCTTAAGCCCTTCATCAGGAATGAAGCTTGTGAGTCGGGGCTGAGAGATAAATGGGAGGGGGTGGGGTTGGGGGGAGGTAGGTGGGAAAGCAATAGGTGAATGAAGGTGAGGGAGAAGGTGATAGGTCAGAGGGGGCAGTGCCGAGTTGGATGCTTAGGACTGGGATAATGTAGGGAGAGGGAAATGAGGAAGCTATTGAAATTCACATTTATCCAGTCTGGTTGCAGGGTTCCAGGGCGGAATTTGAGGTGTGCCTCCTCCAGGTGTCGGGTGGTAACGGTTTGGTGGTGGAGGAGGCCCAGGACCTGCATGTCCTTGAAGGAGTGGGAGGGGGAGTTGAAGTGTTCAGCCACAGGGCGTTGGGGTTGGTGGGTGCGGATGTCCACAATGTGGAGGAGACCACATCAGGTGCAAATGATGCAGTAGATGACATTGGTAGAGGTACAGGTGAATTTCTAGTGGATGTGGAAGGATCCCTTGGGGCCTTGGAGGGAGGTGAGGGGAGTGGTGTGGGTGCAAGCTTTGCACTTCCTGCGGTGGCAGGGAAAGGTGCCAGGAGTGGGGTGTGGGCTGATTTGGGGTGGGGACCTGATGAGAGAGTTGCAGAGGGAATGGTCTTTTTGGAACGCTGATAGGGGTGGGGAAGGAAATATATCTCTGGTGGTGGATTCCGTTTGTAGGTGGAAGAGGATAATGCTTTATATGTGGAGGTTGGTGGGGTGGAAAGTGAGGACTGGGAGATTCTGTCCTTGTTGTGTTGGGAGAGATGATGTTCAGGGGCGGTGGTGCGTGAAGTGGAGGAGATGCATTGGATGGTATCGTCAACTATGTGGGAAGGGAAGTTGTGATTGTGGAAGACTTCCGCCACCCCTGAGAGGGTCTGTGTGTGTGTGTGTGTGAGTGAGTGAGAGAGAACAGTGCAGTGAGGTTACCTGTAGTGTGACATGAACCCAAGGTCCTCGTTCAGGCCATCCTCATGGGTACCGAACTTGGCTATCAGCCTCTGCTCGGCCACTTTGCATTTTTGCCTATCCAGAAGTCCACCTTGGAGTATGGTCACCTGAAGATACGGGATCAGATGTCCCTGACCGCTGAAGTGTTCCCTGACTGGCAGGGAACATCCTTGTCTAGTGGTGGTTGCACGGTGTCCATTCATCTGTTGTCGTAGCATCTGCTTGGTCTTGCCAATGTATCATGCCTCAATGCATCTTTGCCTGCAGCATACAAGATAGGCAATGTTGGCAGAATCATATGAGTATTTGCCACGTACACCCTGGGTGGTGTCCTCACGTGTAATAGTAGTATCCATGTTGACACTCTGATATATCTTGCAGTGGTTGAACTGACCGGGTTATACAGTGTTGTCCTGAAGGTGAGGCGGTTTGCTGCGAACAATTGTCTGTTTAAGGTTTGGCGGTTGATTAAAGGTGAGAAGTGGAGGTGCAGGGAAGGTCTTGGCGAGATGCACATCCTCATTGATAATGTGTTGTCGGTTGTGAAGAGCATGGTGTAATCTTTCAGCTTCTGGGACATACTGGACAATGCAGGCTTATATTCCATCACATCCACACACACATACTTTACCAAGCTTTCACACACACAAACACATGCTCTCTCATGCACTCACACTCCTGTTCCCTCTCTCTTTCTCTGTCTTTTTTTGTCTCTTTCTGTCTCTCTCTCTCTCTCTCTCTCTCTCTTTCTTTCTGACTTTGTAGTTAATACGATCCATTCTATTTTGCCCAAGAAATGCACAATCTGCAGGCAGTCAATCCATCTAATATTTTATAAATTTTACTTTGGAAACAGAACCAGTCTGACTTGAGATTGGAATACAGACAGACCGTAACCTCACACCTTTAATGCATTGTCTGAGCTGAGATGTCATCTTTTCTTATAAAACCTTGAGTTATGTCGAGAAGGTGACTTGAAAGAAGTTCTGGGATTCATATATTAATGTACCGAAACCTGGAAACCATTCTAAAGGATGAAAGACTTAACAACAATTGGGTTTCTTCAATATAGGAATGGAAGTAAGGCCATTTGACCTATCCAGTCCATTCTGCCATTTAATCATGGCTGATGGACATTTCAATTCCACTTACCGCACTCTCCCCTTAGCCCTTAATTCCTGGTGAGATCAAGAATTTATCAATCTCTGCCTTGAAGACTTTTAATGCCCTGGCCTCCACTGCGCTCCATGGCAATGAATTCCACAGGCCCACCATTCTCTGGCTGAAGAAATGTTTCCTCATTTCTGTTCTAAATTGACCCCTCTAATTCTAAGGCTGTACCCATGGGTCCTCGTCTCCCTGACTAAGGTTAACAACTTCCCAGCGTCCACCCTTTCTAAGCCATGCACTATCTTGTAAGTTTCTATTAGAACTCCCCTCAACCTTCTAAACTCTAATGAATATAATTCCAGGATCCTCATCCTTATGGTCTTATTCTCCACAACCACCTGATGAAGGAGCAGCGCTCCAAAAGCAAGTCCTTCAAAATAAACCTGTTGGATTATAACCTGGTGTTGTGATTTTTTAACTTTGTCCACCCCAGTCCAGCACCAGCTCCTCCACATCATGGCTACTAAAAAAAATAGGAATCTTCTTGTGGAGCTACTAAATGAGTACTTTGGATTATAACCTGGTGTTGTGTGATTTTTTAACTTTGTCCACCCCAGTCCAGCACCAGCTCCTCCACATCATGGCTACTAAAAAAAAAAGGAATCTTCTTGTGGAGCTACTAAATGAGTACTTTGCATCTATCTTCACTAAAGATGAGAATTCTACCATATCTGGTAAAAGAAAAATGGGTATATATTAGATTGATTAGAAATAGTTAAAAGTGAAAGGATGTAAAAGATTGAGTGTGCTCACATGGCTTTGAATGAATGCATCCCTGGTTGAGGGACGTTAGAGTGAAAGTAGCAGAGATATTGGCTGCAATCTTACTTCGAAATGAGGATTGGAAGATCATAAATGCTATGAATAGATGTTTGGAAAAAAGATAAGAAGTTGGCAACCTCTGGAGACCACAATTTGGGATAAAGTTAGTTGTTTCTTTGAAGAATTTGTCATAAATTAGAGCTAACATGGATTTGTTCAAGGTGAATCATATCTGATAAGGGATGAGTTATGTGATTAAATGATGGGGTATGTTAATGAAGGTATTGCAGTTGAAGTTGTGAACACAAACTTTAAAAAGGGTTTGAAGAAATGCAACATTAAGACTTGTTGGCAAAATTGAAACCTGGGTGAATCCGAGTGTTTTTCTAAGTAGTGACTCTAGAAGACAGGCATTGAGATCTTTGCTCTTTTCAATGTAAATTAATCACCAGTATTGATAGTGATACAAATACAATTGTTCATGTTAATCATGACTGGTCTGCTCTCATGATTGATACATGTTGGTGTAAAAGGATTGTAAACAATCGTATACTTTTGATAAGGCATAGCTAGCAGAGAGGTTGGTTACTACTTTGCCGTCACTAGTAACTAGCCCCCTCCCTGCATCAGATATCATTGTAAGAGGATTTTACAAATGATGGATCTACAATTACTAATGTATATTATAAAGTAGGGTTGTCTGTCATTGGCAAACTTTCCTTGTTATCGTTTCAATATTAGTTACGTCCAAATCTCAGTTAGACATGATGCATTATATTTTAATGGAATTCACTCTTTATTGTGACATTGGTGTCGCTAGAATACTCTAAGAGCTGCTTAAATTTTAGAAGCTGTTGCTGAATCTGGCCATTAATTGACAAGTTGATCAAAGTTGGAGGTGTAGGGAACAATGAAGAAGGTTACCTCAGATTACAATGGAATCTTGATCAGATGGGCCAATGGGCTGAGGAGTGGTTGATGGAGTTTAATTTAGATAAATGCGAGGTGCTGCACTTTGGGAAAGCAAATCTTAGCAGGACCTATACACTTAATGGTAAGGTCCCCGGGAGTGTTGCTGAACAAAGAGACCTTGGAGTGCAGGTTCATAGCTCCTTGAAAGTGGAGTCACAGGTAGATAGGATAGTGAAGAAGGCATTTGGTATGCTTTCCTTTATTGGTCAGAGTATTGAGTACAGGAGTTAGGAGGTCATGTTGCAGCTGTACAGGACATTGTTTAGGCCACTTTTGGATTATTGCGTGCAATTCTGGTCTCCTTCCTATTGGAAGGATGTTGTGAAACTTGAAAGGGTTCAGAAAAGATTTACAAGGATGTTGCCAGGGTTGGAGGAATTGAGCTATAGGGAGAGGCTGAATAGGCTGGGACTGTTTTCCCTTGAGTGTTAGAGACTAAGAGGTGACCTCAGAGGTTTATAAAATCATGAGGGGCATGGATCGGATAAATAGACAAAGTCTTTTCTCTGGGGTGGGGGAGTCCAGAACTAGAGGGCATAGGTTTAGGGTGAGAGGGGAAAGATATAAACGAGACCTAAGGGGCAACTTTTTCACGCAGAGGGTGGTACGTGTATGGAATGAGCTGCCGAGGGAAGTGATGGAGGCTGGTACAATTACAGCATTTAAAAGGCATCTGGATGGGTATATGAATAGGAAGGGCTTGGAGGGATATGGGCCGAAGGGTCTGTTTCCATGCTCGACATCTCTATTACTATTTACTGTATGACCTTTGAAAGTTCTTCAACTTTCATTGTGCTCACCATTTGATAGAGGTAAATAAAGAACAGGCATCGAATACTTTTTCTTTTATGTTTGGTTTCATAGTGTAAAAAAATGTTTATCACTTTTCCAGGCTTTTTGGATTGTCAAGTACCACCGCCCCCAGCATTATGAGAGACCTATTGGTCTGCCTGCAGCCATTGTGCTTGAGACCATTTTGGCTTCAAAGTAGCTGTCACAGCTACTTAGTTGTGAACCCAATACTGTAATGGCTGTCTTTATTGTTTTCATAGTTTTAAAATCAATGATTCAAAAGTATCGTCTGCGAATGTTAGAGAATTATGTCCTTTTAATATTTCAGGAGCACATATTTATAAGTTTTAGTTTATCAGGTACTTATGTAAATTCTAGATAATCTGACAATCAAAGAACACTTCATTTGCAGTCATCTTCAAATTAAATTTATATTTTGCAGAAGACAAAACAAAATGCAATTATTAATGCATAATTTCTTCTGACATTTCTACATAGACTTAATGTTTTTAAATGTATTATACAGTTATTGGTTTGAAATGTGTTAACATACTTCTGTGTTTTAGGTACAACTTACATTTATACCATATGTAGACATTTGATGGTTTTAACACTTTATACCCAGGTAAAGCAACAATGATATTAAATTTTGATCTCTATGGCTCTTTGTATTTTTTTCAATAGTTTTTATACAAATAGGCCTAATTTCACCCATGATATGCCTCTGCTATAGGTTTAATCTTTACAATAAATGAAAACATAACCATTACTCTGTATCTTTTGATTCTTTATAACAACAAAATAACTTGTATCTATAAAGAGCCTGCACATGGTAAAATAATACATGGTAGTGTTATCAAACAGAATTTCACACTTACTCCCTCTGTCCTGAATTTTTAATACTTTTTCACTTTTTGTACGTATGTGCTAATGATTCAGCCTTCTCTCCATTTCTAAGTGTTTGCTTCTCTCTGATAGTTGTTAATTGTTCTTTCCTCTTTTTCTGTAGAAAGATTAAATTTGCATTTAAAATGCACTGTTCATGATTTTAGAACATTAAGGTGTTTAGCAGTTAAGTACTTTTGGAAATGTAGTCACTGTTATCATGGATAATCTGTTGCTTGAATGATAATTATTGGCCAGAGCACCAGAGAAGCTTCCCTGCCCTTTTTCCAAGAATGTCATGGGTTTGTTTACATACACTTTAGTGGGTAGACAAAGCCTCGGTCTTACCTAATTCTTCAGTTATCCTTGCTGATTAGTTTTGATTTCTGTAAACTATGGGTAGTGTTAGGAGGCAGACCTCTGCTGGAACATAGGCTGATGGCATTAATCTGGTCCAGATGCTAACCCTGTAGCCAGCTGAGCTGAGGAACAATTATGGGTTTTACAAAAATAGGAGGTGGCATTCAGGAGCTTGGAGATGAGAGAATAGGAGAAGGAGTCTCTGAGGTGGAGAGTGGCCTTTGGCATACTTTTAGAGACTGAAATGACCAACTTGGAGACATGGAGGGGAATATTTTGCAGAAGAATGGTGGACACTCTCAACATGAATGAAGGAAAAAGTACAGGGACTATAATTTCATCTTCACCACATTGACCATGCTATGGCTAGAGTGGAGGCTCCCTGCCTCCTATTACAGAGTCTGCAAAATTTGTGTTGGAATGGTTGTAATTTAGGGTGGATCTAGAAGTCAGTTGTAAACCACATCAAATTTTAAATATAATGTCCTCAATGTATGGAGGAGTTTTGAAGAGACATCCTATCAGGAGGAAAATACAGAATGAAATAAAGGATTGGTGCTAGATGCTCCATCTAATCTTTGAAAAATAGAAAAGGAGTAGAATTTTGGAAGGAAAAATGTACCAGGAGAGGGAGCTGAAAGGCAAACAGTGAGAGGTACATTTTCATGTGCTCTTTCTCCATGCCCTTTGATTTGTATGGAATATTGTGAAGATGTTTTCCTTTTTCTGAGGCTTTATTAATCTTTCTACTTCATATATACTTTATAGTTTTTTTTAAGCTGATGCCATAATATGTATTTAAGTAAATTTCTTCAGATGTATGCTGACACTATTTGTGTACGTGAAAACCACAATTTGACTATGTTTAGCCATGTAATCATTTGGTTGAAAAAAAACTTTAATATTGCAGTTTAAAAAAACACATTTTTGTCAAAGCATTTTTTTTAGTATTTCACAAGAAATAATAAAATGAATGTTGTTTTACCTTTACTTTGGTATTTCTTGCAAATTGTCTGCATGAGTTTGAGACAGCTTCAACAAAATACAATATGCCATTTCAGCAATGTAAAGTTTCAATATGTGTCGATGGAAGCTAGAAAACCTGGATAAACATATAAATGAGCGAATGCAGTGCATGTTGAAGTAAGTTGTTGCATGTGATGATGCTGTGGCTTTAAGATGTAGGCTTTGTCCTGGTTTCTTTTAAAGTGAGATTGGAAGACAGGTGAAGAGCAGTTAGAGAAGATAATTTGTGAGGTCTTGGGTTTTTAAAAAAAAATTAGAACAATTGAAGCAGCCTGAATGGGTGTCATCAAGCTCTCTCATATTGAGGATTTTTAGTTAGCTTTCAGCAGTTGCTGTTCGGGTCTTGAGGAAATGGACGCTATTTTTCCCCTCTCTCAATGATAGCCAAAAGCTGAGGGTTCTTTTCCTAGGCTGCTGGATTATGTATGAGACCAAATCTGTTTTCTGAATTTGTCTATTTGTCACAGGGTGTGTTTTGGATGTGACTACATTGGAATAGTTAATTAGTAATAGTTACTGTATTTATTATTCTCTAAAGTTTTCCAATAGAGTTGTTATTCTAAGTTGTATTTTGACTACAGTGTTTGAATAAATTGTAGTTTGCTTAATGTCAAGTTAATCAAATGTCAATCAAATTGCATCTGGAAAATAGCGCATTACAATAGGGAAAAGTTGGCCACCTTCTGAAAATATTTTGAGGGGGTCTGATCTGGTCCATAACATTGCATTTTGGCAAGACATCAGGACAGGACTTACACAGTTAATGGTAGGGCCCTAGGGAGTGTTGTCGCATAGAGATCTTAGGGATGCAGGTACGAAATTCCCTGATAGTAGCATCATAGTTTGACAGGATGGTGAAAGTGGTGTTTGGCATGCTTGCCTTCAACAGTCAGAACATTGAATAAAGGAATTGGGACATCATGCAACAGCTGTACAGGACTTTGATAAGGCTACATATGGAGTAATGCATATAAATCTGATTGCCTTGCTACAGGAAGGATATTGTTAAACTGGAAAGGGTGCCAGTATGATTTACAATATGATCTTAGCAAGGCCTATACGCTTAATAGTGTTGCTGAACAAAGGGACCTTGGAGTCAGGTCCATAGCTCCTTGAAAATGGAGTCGCAGGTAGATAGGATAGTGAAGAAGGCATTTGGTATGCTTTCCTTTATTGGTCAGTGCATTGAGTACAGGAGTTTGGAGGTCATGTTGCAGCTAGATTAGATTAGATTACTTACAGTGTGGAAACAGGCCCTTCGGCCCAACAAGTCCACACCGCCCCGCCGAAGCGCAACCTACCCATACCCCTACATTTACCCCTTACCTAACACTACGGGCAATTTAGCATGGCCAATTCACCTGACCTGCACATCTTTGGACTGTGGGAGGAAACCGGAGCACAGGGAGGAAACCGACGAAGACACTGGGAGAACGTGCAAACTCCACACAGTCGGTCGCCTGAGGCGGGAATTGAACCCGGGTCTCCGGCGCTATGAGGCAGCAGTGCTAACCACTGTGCCACCGTGCTGCCCACCAAGGACAACCAAGACTGGAGGGTTTGAATTATGAAGAGAGGTTGGATAGGCTGGGACTTCTTTCCCTGGAGTATAGGAGGCTGAGGGGTGACCTTACAGAGGCTTATAAAAGCATGGGGACGGTGAAATGTTAAGGTCTTTTCCCTAAGGTAAGAGGGAAAGATTAAAAAGGGACCCGAGGGGCATCTTTTTCAGATGGTGGGAGGATGCATATATGGAACAAGCTATCAGATGAAATACAATTACAACATTTAAAAGACAGTTGGACAGGCACGTGGATAGCAAAGGTTTAGAGGGGATTTTGGCCAAATGCAGGCAAATGGGACCAGTTCATTTAGCATAGATGGTTTGGGCAGAAGGGTCTGATTCCATGCTATATGAGTTTTATATTTACTTTTAATATCTCAATCCTGACAATGTTAAATAATTATTTTGCTCCTGATCAGGCATTTGAATTTCTACTATGGGCCAGCATCTGCATGGAAACATCTATTCCACTTTCAACAGTTCGCTATCTAAGATGGAGAGCAACTCTTTATACTGCTGTGTGTCAGTGTTATTATGACTGTGAATATGACCTGACTGCAGAGGTATAGTATTTTGTTAATGTTACTACAAAATATATCTTTTGCATTCTTGTTGTAGAACTCACTTAATTTTCTTTATTGCCATACAGTGCCTTAAAATATGTTCTTTGACAAGTATAATGGACTATGTTTTACCAAAAATTAGCTAAGGGTCAATTTCGGGCAGTTTTTTCGAGTGTTTCTCTCTAAGAGCTCTAGCAAGTTATCTCCGATAGTTTTCTGTAGCTTACCTTGTTATGCATTCACCATGCCTCTTCAGCATTTTTCTTGATGTCAAAAATCTCCCTTTATCCAACCCTGCCATATTTTCACCACTGGTTTGTTATTGCCCAATGAAATAATTCTGCAAGTCACTCTGTGTTTACATGTGCATACTGCATGACACTGATCCACCTAGCTCAGAGCCCATTCCGAGAATGAACAGAACCCCTGATACTCTTGTTTATATCTGTCAGCTAGGGCTCCCTGATTGAACCAGTTAACCTCAATCAGGGAGCTCATATTCTATGTGCTCCACCTGGCTGACTTCGTTCCAATCATTACACCCATGGCATTCAGGGTTTGCGAATATTCCACCTAATATAAAACATTTCAGAAGGAACATGTCAATAGTTGTTTTTCGCAATGGTTATAATGTTCTTGAAAACATTGTTTTTCTTCTTTTGATGCATTTTCTATCTGCACTTAACATTTGATTTTTTTGAAACGTTTCTTACAATTTCAAAGTTTACAAAGGGCAGAATGATTTCCTTCTGCACCATGGCAATTCTGTAATTTTGCATGCCTAAATTCTTGCATACTTTCTTTTCATTTTGACTTTAATAAATGGAACTGAAGTTGAAAGGACACTGGATCTCACTCATTTACTTGCGTTTGAGCTGGTTATTGCAGACTACTAAACTTTTAGCATGTACTCAGTTTTGTCTTTACATATTTTGTTAAGAAGTATTTGCTGTTTGCTGTGCATGTTGTTTGTAGTTCAACCACTCTCTCCCAGTTATCCAGTTCTCCTCTTTACTCCTCTACTTTATTTACAATTTTGTGGTATTGAAGTGCCCCATTTCAGTTTGTGGAAAAGGGATTGATTTTAGAGTTTACTTGGAAAGAGGGTTATGCAAGACTCTATGGTTCCATTCTACTCGATATATACTCACCCATTCTGTCATGCAATGAATTCAGCCCGATTTTTTTCAGGTTTTTGTAACTGTCTCCCCTCATTCCTGGTAATCGCTGTGATATATTTTAATTAATAGGCTGTTTAAACTGAGCATTGTTGTAGAATTATACAAATTACTTATTAAATTTAATCTGATACAGATCAAACATAGTAAACAAATTTTAAAGCAGAAAGATAATTTGAGTCTATTTTAAATTAGAAAATAAAAGAATAATGGTGTGCTTCTGACACTATTGTAAATATTTCTGTAATAGAAATTTAATATGCAGATTGATGTTAACGTAAAACATTTTATGGAAAGCTAAGACTGTACATATCCATAGACTTCATCCAGAATTTCAATGATGTTTCTGTTATTTTTAAAATAGGTGTTTGCTCGTCGTGCTTTAGGCAAGATCAGTGAATTAAGCCAGTTAGAAACCATGAATCCGTCTCCTCAGACTCCTCACATTGGGAAAGCCTTTAGAGAGGCCACTGTCAAGGTATCAGGAGCGTCAAGATCCAATAATACCAAGTCAGTCTTCACTTACAATTAACCTGTGCATTTACTTGAAATGGTTTTGTTTCCTTTAGATATCAATAATGATATTTAAAAGAGCGGTATTTGAAAGTAGAAGAAAACCAAAAGGAATTTTGCGACCTAAACAAAGAACTAACTACAAAGAGTCTCAAAATGTGAGTCATGATTTATTTATTGAATGCAACGTTGTGATTGCCTTCTAAAATGCTTTTGCTTCAATTTCATACTATAATAAGGTGTACGTTTTCTATTAAGGCAAAACAGAGACTGTATACATTCAAACACAGCTATAACAGACTGTTCCTGTTAAATTTGTGACAGCCAGTTGGTAAAGAGGAAACCAGAAGTCATTCCCAAAGTCAATCATTATAAATGTCTAACTCTCAATTCTATAACCCACTACCAGTATTCTTTTTTTAAAAAATATTTTTACTGAAACATTTTTGTTTACAAAATTAGAAAGTTACAGAAACATAAAAATATAGCACCATAACATCAAAAACCACAAAAACAATATACCAACTACTATACTACTCTGCAAAAGAAATCAAAACTACATTTAGAACAAATCAATAAATAAATAATGCTGCTTTATGCAACAAGACCATAGCTCTCAATCTTCAAGAGCATCAATTGTTGAACTCATATTTGTTCGAAATTCTTCCTCTCATGGCCTTAGGTTTATCAGACCGAACAATCATGGCTGGACGAAAGTTCTAACGAAAATGGCGGACAGATCTGCTTCCAAGTAATTCAAAAAGGGCTGCCACGTCTTGTAAAAGTTGTCCATTTTCTGGTGCACCATATTTGTAAGAAAGTCCAAAGGAATGTTGGACTTGCGTCACCCCGACAGATGTGGGGGTGTTCTCAGACACCCAACACGTCAGAATGCTCTTCCTCCCACAAAAAATGAGAATGTTAAACAGCTTTTTCCCATGTACATCTAAGTGAGGTAAATTTGGCAGACCCAGGAGCAAAGAGACAGAGCCCAGTTTGACTTTGGTCCTAAAAACCCTCGCTATTGCTTCTGCCACAGTGCTCCAATACACATAGAGCCTGGGACAGGACCACAAACAATGAGTGAGAGTACCACATTTATTTTACATTTGGGGCACATTGAAGATGTTACCGGCTTAAATTTTGCAAGATGATCTGGGGCTAGATGAGCCCTGTGAAGAGTCTTTAACTGCATAGCATGGGTCCTATTACATATCAAAATCCTTTTTGCAATCTCACAAATATCCTCCCGTGTTTCCAAAATGATCTCAACTCCTAACTTTCTCTCCCAGACCTGATGTAGATGCTCGATGTCATCTGAGGAGCCTCCCCCCAACAAACGATAGAGAGTACTCACTGAAAGAGTGCTCTTAGCCTGAAGCATCTTCTTTTCTGTATCAGATTGATAACACTCAGTAAAAAGTGTGGTCTCCTTTCGACTTGACCAAACCATGATATTGGAAGGAGACCCCATCTTTGAAGGTCTTGTTTAATCGTGTCCAAAAACAAATGAACAAAATTAGCCTTGAATAACTAATCAAAGCTAGGGAGTAACAGAGGCCCAAGTAAAGAAAAGCTCCCTGTGCCACTTAAAGGGGGACCCACCTTCCACACCAGGTATTCCCCTAAGACCCCCCCCATAGGTATAGCCTCTGACTTTGAAAAATTGATCTCGTAACATGAGAAAGAACCAAATGAATTGATGCACAGTAGCAAACAGGGCACCGAGACAGTTGGGTTCGAGAGAACAATAAGAGCATAATCCGCATATAGTGTAATCTTGTGCACCTTCGGCCCCACCTTTGGGGCAGCTGTATTAGGGTCCCCACAAGTGGGCTCCGCTAACGGCTCAATCACTAATGTGAAAAGCAAAGGTGAAAGGGGACAGTCTTGCTGACTGCCCCTACCAATGTTATAATTGTCAGACCATATAACATTGAGAACCGCTGCCAGAGGATCACTGTAAAGTACCCTTACTTATCTAGTAAACACTTCACACAGGCCAAACTGCTTCAGGGTATTAAAAAGATTCAGCCATTCCACTCGATCAAATGCCTTCTCCGTGTCCAAAGAGAACACCAACCCTTGAACTGATCGTTATTGGCACTCTTGAATCATGTTAAGCAACCCCCAAACATTATGAGAGGATAAGTATGTAAGTTAGCTCACTGAGCTTGAAGGTTCAAGCTTTGAGAGCTTACTTAAGTACTTATCAACCTGAGCTACAAATCTTCTCAAAAATCACTATTATTAGAGGATCTGCGACCTTTCATAAAGCCCTTCTTTAACAATAGAGGGCAACACCCTTTCCAACCTCAAATTATCTTTTAAAATAATTTGAGTGAGATAGGTCTCTAAGAAGCACAGTCCTCTGGGGGCTGCTCTTTCTTGAGGATAAGAGAGATATTAGCCTCTCTCAAGAATGTTGGGAGGCAATCACGACTCTTTGAATAGTTATACATGTCTAACATCGGCCCCAACAGAATCTTGATAAATTCTTCATAAATCTCACTGAGAAGACCATTAGGGCCGGGCGCCTTTCCACTTTGAAGTTGCCTCAGTGCCTCCTGTATCTCTTGTGCTGTTAATGGAGCATGAAGGAGAGTCGTCTGTTCAGCAGACACCCCAGGAATATCCAAGTTCCTAAAAAAATCTCCATTTTATCCTGTCTGTCCTCACAACATTCAGGCTGATACAGTTCAGAATAGAACCTCCGAAATGCTGCATTAATCTTTTTAGCATTACAAGTAAGAGTCCCATTCCCTTCCCTAATAGAAGCAATAAGTTAAGAAGTATTCTTCTTCCTAACCAGATATTTACCTGGCCTATCACCATGCTCAAACAATCTTTGCTTTGCAAAGGAAAGTTCCTTCCTGGCTGTATGTGTAAGCATGGAGTTTAAGGTGGATTGAAGGGCTGTGATCTGCTGCAGCTTAGTCACTAACGGTTTACTGTAATATGCCGTCTCAGCTGCCTTCAGTCATGCCTCGAGCAGACGCTGCTGCTCTCCCTTCTGACACTTCTGACTGACCAAGTATGAGATAATTATTCCTCTATATTAGGCCTTAGCAGTCTCCCAAAGAATGGAAGGATTACTAGCTATACCCAAATTGGTGGACAAAAATGCCGTTAGTTCCCTAGAAAAGTACTCAACAAACTTGCTATCCTTGAGCATGATGGGATCCACTTGCTAGTACTGTGAGCTCATTGCATTGCCCTTAAACTCGAGCACTAAATATGCTGCTGCGTGATCAGATATGGCAATATTCCCAATTGAACAAGGTACCACTGAATCTGGAAGAGCCGCAGGAGTTAGGAAAAAAATCAAACCTCGTATGGCACTACATCCCTGGCCGTGGGATGGAGACGTCTTCAAATGTCTACCAACCTCAGTTCCACACATAAATCAACCAACTATTTAGATTGTGGAGAAAGCTTTGGGGGGCCTTTGGGCATTCTATCCAGGACAGGATCCATCAGGCAGTGAAAGTCCCCCCCACCCCCATAATAATATGCCGCGATGCAAAGACCATCAGCTTAGTGCATCAGTCAAAAATTTAAGGCGTTGGGCTAGAGGGCAACAGACATTGAAAATACCATATTCCTTGCCATGTATTGAGGTCTTAAGGAATACAAACCAGCCATATTCATCTTTAACACAATCTATTAAATTAAATGGAAGATTCTTTCAGACGAGTATGGCCAACCCCCTGCTCTTAGTGTTAAAGGATGAGAAAAACACCCGATCAACCCACCCTGCAGTAACTTCAAGTGTTCCTTGTCATTAAGATGAATCTCCTCCAATGGGGCAACATCCACCCTCACCTTTTTGAGGCTTGACACCACCTTTTTCTTTTTAACTGGTGAATGGATCCCTCTAATATTCCAGGTGCACCATTTAAGAACACTGCTATCCATGATCCTTTGTAACCACCTTTGATCTGCCGAGAGGAAGAATTCGACTTGCCGTTTGCTGAGCATTTACAAAAAACTTATGGAGTCTGTTTACGAAAATCCCAAAAAACTAAACTAACTACAAAGCACAAAAGACAGTTAGTGGGGGACTCTACCCCCTGTCTACAGAGGGCGGTTACACCTATCACACACGCACCTCCATTCTCCCGTCCATCTTGAGCCACACCCCAGACCCAAGCAATAGAAGGAAACAGACAAATAGCGAGCACTCCGCCCACCTGCAACTACATATCAACACCAATCCTAATCGGAGAAAAAAAACACACCAACAGCAGCAGCTTTAAGAAAAGGGTAACATTACAAGAAATATAGTCAAGAGGAAAAAAAACATTATTGTCCATGTCTATAAATCCATCTGAATTATTTTAAAGTGTCCAAGAAATGTTTCACTTGTTCCGAGGAGTCAAATGACTATACTGTCTCCTCGTGAGTAATACCGCTGGTTATCTCATCAAATATTAAATATCAAGGTCCCTTAATTTTCTCTTGTCCTCATCAAACAATTTCCTTTAATGGATCACCACTGCTGAAAAGTCCTAGAAAAACATTGCCTTAGTTCCCTGATAGGTCAGGGCCTATAGATCTTTCCCCATCCTTATAGAAGATTCCAGAACTCTGCTTGTCCCTGTAGCTTTGAAATCATACCAGGACCAAGTGGAGGCATTGATCCAGAACGGATCTGTGCACTGTAACCTAGTGAGCTCTGTCAGCCTTCAGCCAGTTGCCTTGGCATCCCATCCAAGAAACTGTGGCCGCCAGCTGCAGCTGCATCCACAGTCATGGGCCTGCCCGATGCCTTCGGCAAGTGTCCCGTTTGTTGGAGCTGGGCTGTATACTTTCTTTACATCATCCTCACTTGCTCAAAAAGAATTTACTGTAGAATCTTGACGAGCCGAACATCAAGCATCTGAATTCCGACCATCTGAATAAGATCTCAAACCCCTGCAACAACGACACCAGGCAACCAACGATCAGTTAAATGGCATTATAGCATGCATTGCTGAATAATCGAGAGCTGTTTGATAACCGGCAGCTCTTGGTTAACCAGCATTATGGTGTGCATTGTCAGATAATTGAGAAATGCTTGAGCAACTGGCAATCATAGATTACCACTTGTTTCCGGCCACCTGATAGATCAACTATCCAAACAAATTACTCCCCACCCGACCTGTTTGGGCAACTGAGGCTCCACCACAAATGGATTTAAATGGTTTTACAACCATTTAACATCAAGTTTCTCCAAAAAAATGGTAAGGTGGGGGGTAAAAATGTCACTACTGCTGGGTTGGGATGCAGAACTTAGCAAGGCAGATCTGCTCAGTTCGCCACCATTTTGGATACTAGTATTTTTAAGCATGTCTTTAGATGTTGCCAGGGTTGGAGGGTTTGAGCTAAAGGGGGAGGCTGAATAGGCTGGGGCTGTTTTCTCTGGAACATTGGAGGCTGAGGGGTGACCTTATAGAGGTTTATAAAATCATGGGCATGGATAGGGTAAATAGACAAGGTCTTTTCTCTGGCGTGGGGAAGTCCAGAACTAGAGGACATAGGTTTAGGGCAAGGGGAGAAAGATTTGAAAGAGATCTAAGGGGCAGCCTTTTCACATAGAGGCTAGTGTGTACATGGAACAAACTGCCAGAGGAAATGGCAGAGGCTGGTACAATTGCAACATTTAAAAGGCATCTGGATGGGTCGATGAATAGGAAGGGTTTAGAGGGATATGGGCCAAGATTGCTGGCAAACGGGACTAGATTAATTTAGGATATTTGGTGGGCATGGACAAGTTGGATGGATGGGTCTGTTTCCGTGCTGCATATCTCTGTGACTCTATTTTCTAATGAACCTGTTCAGAGATGTTATGACACAACGGGTGCAGAGGAGATTTACTAGGATGGAGGGGAGGTATTACGAGGAAAGGCTGAGGGACTTGAGGCTGTTTTCTTTAGAGAGAAGAAGGTTGAGAGGTAACTTAATAGGGACATATAAGATAATCGGAGGGTTAGATAGGGTGCACAGGCAGAACCTTTTTCCAAGTATGGTGATGGTGAGCACGAGTGCGCATAGCTTTAAATTGAGGGGTAATACATAGGACAGATGTCAGAGGTAGTTTCTTTACTCGGAGAATGCTTTGCCTGCAACGGTAGTAGATTCGCCGACTTTAAGTGCATTTAAGTTGTCATTGGACAAACATATGGACGTACATGGAATAGTATAGGTTAGATGGGCTTCAGATTGGTATGACTTGGTGCATCATCGAGGGCTGAAGGGCCTGTACTGCGCTGTAATGTTCTATGTTCTAACTCTGGAGTAGATGGGATCAAAAGGGACATGAAGTCAAGGTTCTTGTCTGCACTTATCAAAACTGAAACTGAAGTAATCAATTTTAGCAAAAAACCCAACATGATAAGAGGTGCTGATTGGTTGAATTATGGTCGCAGTGGAGGTGCAACTGGAACTGCAAACCACAGAAATGAAATGATGCTGGAAATCCGATTCATTAGAGTAAGTAGTAGCTAGAAAAAGATGGTAAATACGCGAAAACGTGAGGGGTTGGGGGTGGGGAAGTAAAGGAGTGAGAACGAATATGGAGACCAAGCCTAGATGGAGAGAAGGATAGTTAGGCAAACAAAGGGATGGATAGTGGGAAGGCAGGGAAGGAGAAAAGCTGATAATGGGAACCGTAAGTAAGTGAAAATGGGTTAGGTGTGTTGAAAGCAGCCCATATGGTGACAAGGGTGTGGGTAAAGGATATGGAAAAAAGGTGTTCAGGTTGCAGGGTCCCCAAGTAAAACTGAGATAATGTTCTTCTATCTTGTGCTGAGCTTTGCTAGAGTACTGTAGCAAGGCCAATACAGATGTTGGTCAGAGAACACTGGTGTGTTAAAGTGACAGGCAGCTGGAAGCTTGGAGTCATTTTTGAGGATAGAACATAAGTGTTTGCAAAGTGGTTGCCCAGCCTGCAGTTCATTTCCTCAATGTAGAGGAGACCACACTGTGAGCAGTGAATATAGTAAACTGTATTGAATGGAATACAAGTAAATCTGCTTCATCTGGAAGATATATCTATCTATATATGTAAAGGCACAACAATCTCTTCCATCACTTCCTGTAGTAACTGAGGGTATATCCTGTCTTGCCCAGGGGATTTATCTATCCTTATGTTTTTCAAAATTTTCAGCATGTTCTCCTTCCTAACATCAACCTGTTCTAGCATATCCTGTCTGTTTCACGCTGTCCTCCGAAAAGTGAAGGTCCCTCTCAATAGTGAATACTGAGGCAAAGTATTCTTAAGGATCTCCCTTCCTTCCTCCGACTCCAGGTGTAAGTTCCCTTCACTATCCCTATTTGGCCCTACCCTCACTGGCCATACACCTGTTCCCCACATAAGTATAGAACACCTTAGGGTTTTCCTTAATCCGAACCACTAAAGCTTTTTCATGCCCTACTCTGGCTCTTCTAAGTCCATACTTCAGTTCCTTCCTGACTACCTTGTAACACTGTAAAGCCTTGTCTGATCCTTGCCTCTTCAACCATAAATAAGCTTCCTTCTTCCTCTTGACTAAATGTTCTGCATCCCATGTCACCTCAGGTTTTTTCACTCTACCATCCCTTTCTTGGCTCAGTGCAGGACAGGTTTGCCCCACTATCAGCAAGTGCTTCCTAAACATTTCCTAATCTTGACATTTCTGTCATACTTTTCCCTGAGGACGTCTGTTCCCAGTTTAGGTGCCCCTGTTCGTGCCTAATAGTATTGTAAATCCCCCTCCCCCAATTAAATACTTTCCCATACCGTCTACTCCTATCCCTCTCCGCAAGAATACTAAGGGTCAGGGAGTTGTGATCACTATCATCGAATTGCTATCCCACTGAGAGATCTGGCATGGTTCGTTGCAAAGCACCAAATCTAATATGGTCTCCCCTCTAGTCGGCTTATTTACATATTGCGTCAGGAATCCTTCCTGGACACACCTGACAAAAACTACTTCATCCAAACTATTTGAACTAAGGAAGTTCCAATCAATATTAGGGAAGTTAAAGTTACCCATGACAACAACCCATTACTTCTGCAGCTTTCCAAAATCTGCCTCCCAATGCACTCCTCCGTGTCTCTGTTGCTATTAGGCGGCCTGTGGAAAACTCCTAATAAAGTGACTACTTCTTTCCTGTTTCTGACTTCCACTTGCACTGACTCTATAGTCAAACCCTCTTCGCCGACCTCCCTTTCTGCAGCTGTGATATATTTCCCTGATTAGCAATGCTACTCCTCCACCTCTTTTACCTTCCCCCAACATTCTCTTTGAACATCTAAACCCTGGAATATCCAACAACTATTCCTTCCCCTGTGATATCCAGGTCTCTGTAATGGCCACAACATCATAGTTCCAAGTACTGATCCATGCTCTGAGCTTGTCACCCTTATTCCTGATACTTCTTGCATTAAAATAGACACACTTCAACCCATTGCACTGACTGTACCTTTGACCTAACAAGTACCTATCCCTCCTCACAGACTCTCTATGTGAAAGTTCACTACCTAGTCCATCATCTGATCCATAACTGAGGTTCTGATCCCCCTGCTAGTTTAAACCCTCCTGAAGATCTCCAGCAAACCTCCCGCCCAGAATATTGGTGCCTCTTCAGTTCAGGTGCAACCAGTCCTTGTGCGGGTCCCACCTTCCCCAGAAGGTATCCCAGTGATCCACATTTCTGAAGCCCTCCCTCCTACACCAGCCCTGCAGCCACATGTTCATCTGCACTCACTCTCTATTCCCAGCCTCACTCGCACTTGGCACTGGTAACAATCCTGAAATTACTGCTCTGCTCGTCCTGCCTTCTTCCTTCCAGCCTAATTTCCTATATTCCCTTTTCAGGTCCTGCTCCGTTTCCTGACCTTTGTCTTTGGTACCGATGTGTACTGCGACTTCCGGCTGCTCTCCCTCCCCCTTAAGAATCCTGAAGCCTTGATCCAAGACCTCCCTGACCCTGGCACTGGGAGGCAACATTCCACTCGCTTGCAACCACAGAATCTCCTGTCGGTTCCTCTTAGAATTTAATGTCCTGTCACTATTGCTCTCACTCTCTTATTCTCCCCTCTGCCCTTCTGAGCCACAGAGCCAGGCTCAGTGCCAGAAACCTAGCCACTGTGATTTTCTCCCCCACCCCAACAATATCCAAAACTGTATACTTATTATTGAGGGAAATGGCCACAGGGGGTCCCTGCACTGTCTGCCTATTCCCTTTCTCTTTCCTGACAGTCAACCAGCCAACTTTATCCTGTAATGTAAGTGTGACAATCTCCTCATAACTCCTCTCTATCACCCTCTCAGCCTCCTGAGTGATCTGAAGTTCATCCAGCTCCAGTTCCATAACATGGTCTGGAGTTGAAGTTGGGTGCACTTCTCACAGGTGAAGTCAGCAGGGACTCCACTGGTGACCCTTACCTTCCATATCCTGCAAGAGAAGCATGCATCTGTCCTAGCCTCCATCCCTTCTGCTCTAAATTGCCAAGAGATATTGAATAAATGAAAACACCAAAAAAGCCTTACTAACCCTCCATACACGCTCTCTTTTTTTGGGGTTATAGGAGATGGACAGGTGGGAGACACTACACATGTAGTGCCTTGGGTTTAGCCACAACTGATATTTATTCAGTTCATGTGCACAGCAATGCCTGTGTCTGTATACAGTCCTGTTGAGCCTTTGCTCCGCCTATTCACAAGGTAAATATTTAAGATGAAAACTTACTTGCCTGGCAGCCCCCTGGTCCTTGCTCTCACCACTTCTGCTGCTGCAGCAACTGGAGGCCACTGATTCCACAAGATATGATAGTATGTCTGGTAATGGCATAATGTTAGAGTTGATTGAACTTGCAGCTTATGATCCTTTGGATGCAGATACTGTGGGGTGGAAAATGAGGACCAATTTGGTACCTTATTGGTGTTGTGGAAAGGAAGAGAAGGGGTGAGTGCAGATGTTCAGGAAATGGGTTAGACTTGGCTGAGGGCCCTGTTAACTGCAGAGGTGGGGAGTCCTTGGTTGAGGAGAAAGTTGGACATTTCTGAGGCCTGCTGCAGAAGATAACATCATCTATGACAGAGATGGAGAAACTGGGAAAGTGGAATGCAGTCTTTGCAGGAAGCAGGGTGCAAGGACGTAGAGTCCAAATCAATGGGTTTGTTGTGGATATTGGTGGCTATCCCCAGAAATGGGAACAAATATGTTGAGGAAAGGAAGGGAGGAGACAGATGGGCCATGTGAAGGTTACAGTGAGAAATTGTGAGCAAAGTTAATCAAGTTTGCCAATTCTGAACAAGAAAGAAAAGCTGCACCTATTATGTAATTGAAATAACAGAGAAAGAGTTGTGGAGAGGGACCTGAGTAGGATTGGAACAAGCAATGTTCACGTGCTCCATGAAAGGAGAGGTAAAACTGGGACCCATGCGGGTACCCATGGCCACACCTTTGATCTGACGAAAATGAGAGAAGTTAAAGCGGAAGTTGTTCATAGTGACCAGGTGGTGGAGGATAGTCACGGTTCAGACATTTTTTTTCTCAGGGAAAAGTGGCAGGCCCTGCAACCTCCCTAATGGGGGTTGGATGTATAAATGGATTGCACGTCCATGGTGAAGAGGAGGTGCCTGGACCTTCGAACTGAAAATTCTGAAAGTGACATAAAGCATCAGAAAATCACAGACGTAATTGGGAAGGGGCTAGACAAGTGGAGAAAGGAATTAGTCAAAACAGAAAGAGATGAGGCCTGTGGTGTATCTTTAGGCAGAAACAATGAGTGGGTAAAGGTGGTTATAGAGTTATATAACATGGAATTAGGTGCTTCGGACAGTTCATCCATGGCCGACCAGAATTTGGCCCATGTTCCTCTAAACATTTTCTGGCTATGTACCTGTCCAAATATCTTTTAAATATTGTAATTGTACCCATGTCTACTACTTCCTCTGGCAGCTAATTCCATATATGCACCAATTCTTAAGTTTGTTCTTTCTTATTACCTCGTTCTTAAGATTCTGTACCTAGGTACGTTACCTAAGATTGTGTCTTGTGTGGTGACATTATACACTTTTCACTGTACTCTTGTACTTTTTGTACTTGGGTACATGTGACAAGAAAAATCAAACTCTCTGCGAAAGGGTTGCCCCACAAGTCTTTCTTAAATCTTTTCCCTGTCGATTTAAACCTAAGTCTTCTAGTTTTGGACTCCCGTACCCTGAGGAAAAAAGACCTTGGCAATTAAGATCATAAGACATAGGAGAAGAAATTCGGCCATTCGACCCATTGATTCTGCTCCGCCATTTAATCATATCCGATAATTTTCTTGTGCCCATTCTCCCACCTTCTCCCCATAACCCTTAATCCCCTTGACAATCAAGAAATTATCTATCTCAGTCTTAATTGTACTCAATGACCTGCCCTCCACAGCTTTTTGTGACAATGAATTCCATAGATTCACAACTCTCTGGTTGAAGAAGATTCTCCTTATTCCATTCTAAAAGGTCTTCCTCTTACTGTAAGGGTGTGCCTTTGGGTCCTACTCTTTCCGACCAATGGAAACATCTTCCCAATATCCACTTCTCTCAGGCCATTCGGTATTCCCCCCCTCATCCTTCTAAAGTTCATCGAGTATAGACCCAGAGTCTTCCTATGTGAAACTTTTAATTCCTGGGACCATTCTCGTGAATCTACTGTGAACACAATACAGGGCCCTATATCCTTCCTGAGATATGGGGCCCAAAACTGCAAACGTGGCCTGACCAGAGCCTTGTAGAGTCTCAGAAGTACATCCCTGCTTTTATATTTAAGTCCTCTCAAGAAATGGCATCAATTGCATTTGCCTTCCTAACTACTGACTCAACTTGTAAGTTTACCTTGAGAGAATCCTGCATTAGAACTCACACGTCTCTTTGCACTTCAGACTTCTGAAACTTCTCCCCATTTAGCAAATAGTCCATGCTCCTATTCTTCCAATCAAAATTTATGACCTCACACTTTCCCACATTGTACTCCATCTGCCACTTCTTTGCCCACTCTCCTAACTTGTCCAAATCCTTTTGCAGCCTCCCCACTGTCTCAATGCTACCTGTTCCTCTCCCTATCTTTGTATCATCTGCAAACTTAACATAGAACATAGAACAATATAGCACAGATCAGGCCCTTCGGCCCACCATGTTGTGCCGAACATTTGTCCTAGCTTAAGCACCCATCCATGTACCTATCCAATTGCCGCTTAAAGGTCACCAAAGATTCTGACTCTACCACTCCCACAGGCTTGTAATAAGGCCTATGGTGTATTAGCGTTCATTAGCAGAGGGATTGAATTCAAGAGTCGTGAAGTGATATTACAGCTGTACAGAATCTTGGTTAGGCCACATTTGGAGTACTGTGTGCAGTTCTGGTCGCCTCACTTTAGGAAAGATGTGGAAGCTTTGGAGAGGGTGCAGAGAAGATTTACCAGGATGTTGCCTGGAATGGAGAATAGGTCGTACGACGATAGGTTGAGCATGCTAGGCCTTTTCTCATTGGAACGGCGAAGGATGAGGGGTGACTTGATAGAGGTGTATAAGATGATCGGGGAATAGATAGAGTAGACAGTCAGAGGCATTTTCTGATATAACAGAGTGTTACAAGGGGACATAAATTTAAGGTGAAGGTGGAAGGCATAGGGGAGATGTCAGGGGTAGGTTCTTTACCCAGAGAGTGGTGGGGGCATGGAATGCGCTGCCTGTGGGAGTGGCAGAGTCAGAATCATTGGTGACCTTTAAGCGGCAATTGGATAGACACATGGATGGGTGGTTAAGCTAGGACAAATGTTCGGCACAACATTGTGGGCCGAAGGGCCTGTTCTGTGCTGTATTGTTCTATGTTCTATGTTCTATGTTAAAACAGATCTCATAAAAGACGTAACTCAAAACATCAATACCTATGTTTAGTTTCCATAGTTTCCATTCAGCATGGTTAACTCTTTAGTTGCTGAACTTTCTTTAGTTGCTTCATCAATAATCTTATCTCCAACATGAGGTCAGAAATAGCAATATTCAGTAATGACTATGCAATGGTCAGCACCATTTGGTACTCCTCAGGCACTGAAGGAGTCCATGTCCATATTTGGCAAAAACTGAACAACATCTCGGCTTGGGCTGATAGTTGGTAAAGAATATTTGCACCACGGAATTGCAAGGCAGTAGCCATCACAAGCAAAAGGGTTTCTAACCATATTCAATGATTTTACCAACCTCCTGGGGTTACCCATTGACCAGAAATTGAACTGGACTTATCATGTAAATACTGTAGCTACAACAGCAAGTCAGAGGCTGGGAGTTCTGCAGTAAGTGTCTCATCTTCTGACACCTCAAAGCCTATCCAAGTAAGGCACAAGTAAGGAGTATGATGGAATACTCTCTATTTGTCCAGAAAAGTGCAGCTCCAATGATATTCAATACGTTCAACACATCCAGGACAAAGCAGCCTGCTTACTTGTCGCATCATCAACTGTCAAGATGGCAGAGGAGTAGGACTCATCATCCAGAGCTCATCTACTCCATTTGTTTTTTTTTCTCTCTTTTAGTGTTTTTTCCCCTTCTTTCTTCTTGCCTTCCATTCTTTAGCCTTGAGTGAAGTAATTGCAGACTTCTGGTTTAAGTGCATATTTCCGCCTTGGCGTGAAGCCAATGAAGACTCCTGGCCTCGAGAGCCTTGGGGTGAAGCCTGGCATGGTCTGGGAGGCTAGATGTTGGCACAGCCTGAGTTGGCAGGACTGTTATCGGGAACTTGCTTTTTTAAAAAATGTTTCTAATTTATTGCTGAGAAATTGTCAAAGGCCTTCTTGAAGTCCAGGTAGGTAACATCCATTGGCCCTCCTTGGTCTAACCTGTTCATTCAGAAATCTCATCCTTCACAATGAATTCTAGGATCTTACTGATGACCGAGGTTAGGCTAATCGGTCTGTAATTTTCTGTCTTTTGCCTCACTCATGTTTTAAATAGGGGTGTCACGTTAGTGATTTTCCAGTTCTCTGGGACCATCCTTGACTGTAGAAATTCCTGAAAAATCACCACTAACACCTTCACTTTTTCATCAGCAATCTCCCTTAGAACTCTGGGGTGTAGTCCTTCTGGTCCAGGTGATTTATCCACCTTCAAACGATTCAGTTTTTCTTGCACCTTTTCATGGTGATGGCCACCTTACTCCTTCTGCCTCCTCACTCTCTTGAATGTTTGGGATATTGCTTGTATCTTCCAAAATGAAGACTGATGTGAAATAATTATTCAGTTCATCAGCCATTTCCTTATTCCCCACTACTATTTCTCCAGCACCATTTTCCCCAGGCTGGAGTCACGTCTGAGTGCTGCCACTGCCACAACCCACACCCAGCCACAATTATCCACCTTTGAAAGCCAGACAATTCTCAGATGAATTTACCAACCTATGTCAGGCCATGTGTGCGCATATACTTTGGTGGCTACCAAAGCCCATGCCTGGACACAGAATTGGAATCCAAATTTCAGGACAATCTCAGAAAATCTGGAATGGTTTGTCATCAGCTCACTGGTAGTTGTAATTTCCATAAATTGACATTAACTATATAAGTGGAGGGATTGTGTGAAGGTGAGCGGATAGGTGCGGATGCCTTCATTGGTTAATTATTAAGTACCTGTAAAGAGGCTATTCATTTGTGTTATGAAGTTTAAGGCGTGTACTGTACCTTTGAGAGAGAGTGAAAGCTGGCAAGCACCTGCCATCTGACTGAGCAATAGTCAGAGTGTGCTGGAAAATTGAAAGATGTAACATTTAGCTGTCACCTAGATACTGCAGTTGTTATCACAATAGTTTGAATTTAACTATTCAGTTTAAATTATGCCCCAAGATACTAAAACCTAATCAAATTTGAATGTTACTGTTTCGACAATATCAAATGAATGAGATGAACCAATGATTGGAGTATAAAAGAAACAGGCATTTTAGACAGTTTGCCTGAAAGAGCACCAGCTGCCATTGAAAGACTGTTATTCATCAAACTCTCAGTCAAAGGTACCTTTTTCATATGAAATATCTTTGCAGCAAAAGACCGAAGATGACCCGGGAAGATCTACAAACAGAGGAAGATAGAGACTGCCTGGTTTTGAAAATTGAGTTGCTTAAATTTAATAGGGGCTTTATTGGATCAGTATTTTGATTTAGAGTGGGAAGTAGATAACAAATCTTTGAGAGAAAGGAGGTCTAGAGTTGTAAATAGTTGTTGTTTAATGTTCACTTTTAGCATTAAAGAATAAAATTGATATTATTATGGAATAGTGGAATTTGGATAATTCTCTGTCACTCATAGTCTAACAGATTACGAGGCAAGGGGAGCTTTTCTGTGTGGTTGGCCTAATTAGCAGAAGGTTTTACCACCTTGTAACAGTTTGGGGGTTTGTCCAGGATTTAGACCCATTTAGACAGATCCAGTCTGAGATTTGGTCAGATTTGAACAGATTTGGGATACGAAGGATCCCAGCAGATTTAAGCACTTGCCAATTAGTGTCCTGGATCTTTATATAAGACCAAGAGGAGACAATTTGTGTAATTTTGATTACTTGTGGTTGGTTAAATTAAATATCAGAGAAATGGCTTGTAAAAATGCTAAAGAGGTTCAGGGGTTTGAAGATGATTCCTAAATTTGCCAAGAAAGTTTAGAAAGACCATACTTTTAGAATTAGCTAAGTGGTTAGAATTGGGTTTAACCAAGGACAAAGGTAAAGCTGAAATTGTAAGGAAGTTACTCAAACACTTCGGTGTGTCAGAGAAGCAGACAAGTACAGTAGAATCAGAAAATACTTAAATTACAATTGAGGAAAATGGAGTTTAGAAATAAAGGGAGAGAGAGAACAAAGAAAGAGAAGGTTCTTAGCTGAGCAAAGAGAGAGCGAAGAAAGGGAAAGAGAAAGAGAAATGGAGAGAGAGTTGAACAGAAAGTTCAAGAAGTGAGAAGACCAGCAGAGATGGCAGATCAATATACATTGGTGTATAAGGCAAAATTTAGCTACCTGTAAGAATTTCATCCTGTCAGGGATAGAAATTGGGAGAAGGGGGCATCCTTCACTACGAAACAAAGAGTAGGGAACACTGGTAAAGAAGCCCAAAAGGTGGAAAGGTGGTGAATGGGGTGAGACATATAAAATTACAGTGCCAGTGGATTAACAAAAGCGCTGGGAAAAGGTATTTTCACTGCCAGAAAGTGGGACATTTAAAGTCACAGTGCTGGTCGTTGAAGTAAGACACTGTGGGAAAAGGTGTGGTAAAAGAGGCTAAGCCAGTAGCATTAGTCAAAGTAGTAAAGGATACCCCAGGAAAAATCAAGGAGCTGCAGGAGAATGCACAGCCTAGGTTGGGGCTAGGTATGGAGTTAGTGTATGATTTCTGTAAAGAATTCACCTCTGGAGGTAAAGTTTACTCAAAGATCAGGGAGTAAAGGGAAAGAAATTATAATTTTGAGAGATACCAGGATCTAACTAGTCTCAAATAGTAAGAGATGAATGTATTTGCACACTTTCTCACTTTCCGAGAGAGTGGTAATTTGTGGGATAGGTGGACAGAAATTTCGCACTCCCCTAGTGCGATCAAGTTAGAGTGCCAACTCAAGACTGGGGAAGTAACAGAAGGTGTGATTGACAGAACGTCAGTTCCAGGAATACAGTTTATTCTTGGAAATGATTTAGCAGGATCCAAGGTGGGAGTGTTGTTGTTTAGGCTTCTCTACAACAAGACCAGGGAACTGAGGAGTTAAAATTTAGAATTTTCCCAGACTGTGTAGTAACAAGATCCCACTGTCATATGTCACAACACGAAGCAAAAACTAAAGAGAAAGATGAAGGAGTTGAGGTTCAGTTAGCGGACATCCTGTTTGACGTAATGGTGCAGAAAAACCTGAACAGGCAGAAGGGTTTAGTTCTGAAAGGCTAATGGACTTACAACAGAAAGACGAGACAATAGAAGATATATATGTTGGTGCACACACAGAAAAGCAGGCAGAGAATATTCCTGATGGTTATTATCTTAAAGATAGAATTCTAAGATGAAAATGGAGACCACAGCAGGTTAGTGCAGAGGAGAAATGATTAGAAGTGCACCAGGTTGTGATTGCTAGTAGCATAAGACAGGAAGTGTTACGGGTAGCACATGAATTACCAGTAGGAGGTCACCTAGGTGTACTGAAGACTTGGGCTAAGGTACAAGAGCATTTCTATTGGCATTGAATGCACAAGGATGTGGTTAACGTTTGCTGTACATGTCATATGTGCCAAATGGTAGGTAAGACACAGACACTTATAAAACTAGCACCTTTCATTGCCAATTCCCACATTCGAAGAACCTTTCATGAGGGTTATGACTGATTGTGTAGGTCCCCTCCTGAGAACAAAAAGTGGAACCAGTACTTGCTAACCATAACGGATGTGCCTACCAGATTTCCGGAGGCAATTTCATTATGAAGTATTAAGGCAAAAAAGGTGGTAGAGGAGTTAGTAACATTCTTCATGCGGTATGGGCTACCCAGAGAGATTTAGTCAGGGTCTAATTTTTCTGGTAGGCTGTTTAAGGAAGTCATGGATAGCTTAGGTATACAGCAGTTTAAATCAAGTTTGTATCATCCTGAATCCCAGGGAGCTTTAGAAAGGTGGCATCAGACCCTGAAGACCATATTAAGAATACTGTCAGGATTACTCGAATGATTAGGATAAAGGTATCCCATTTGTGTTGTTTGCCCTGAGAGATGCCCCAAACAAATCTACTCAGTTTACTCCCTTTGTGTTAATATTCAGACATGAAGTAGGACGGCCTTTGAAATTAATTAAAGGGAAATTGACAGGACCAAAGTCAGAGATCTCACACTTGGATTATGTATCAGAGGTGAGGGAGAGATTAAATGGGGTAGGTGAGTTAGCCGAACACCTGAAGCGGGCACAGCATAGAATGAATCAGGTGGCAGGTAAAACTCTGAAATTCAGACATTTTCTCTTGGGGATGAAATATTAGTATATTGTTAGCCGTAGTGGTCTCTATCAAATTAAGCGATCTGGTGAAGATGCTGGATAGGAAAAAACTATATTGCATATGTCATGTGATTATGTTGAAATCTTATTATAATAGAAAGAATGAACTGAAGAAACAGGTGTTCGTTACTGCCCCACAGAGTGAGGAATCAAATCCAGATGTTGTGGAGTTTGATGTGCCTCAAAACATGTTAAACAATGAGAAAGTCCTTAAGAGTGGGTAGGTTAGTAAACCATCTGTCTCAGGAGCAAGGAACGCAGTTGAAAGATTTGTTGCAGCAATATGAGGACATATGCAGGAATAAGATGGGGAGGACTAATGCTCTTATGCATGATGTAGACAGAGGGAATGCTGTTCCAATAAAACAGCACCCCTACTGGCTTAATCCTTTCAAAGCCACTCCGGTCCAGATGGAAGTGGATGCGATGCTCAACTAAGATATTATCGAACCAAGTCAGACCGAGTGGAGCTTGCTGATCATGTTAGTTTCCAAACATGCACTATTCCTAACTCTACAATGCAGCACTGGTTCCCAAACTGCCATTTTATATTCTCCAGTAGCAAATGAACAAAACTAATTAATGAACCACAATTTTAAGGACACCACAACTGAAAATCAAGACTTTAAAGCAAGCTTAACTAATGCAATAAAAAGGCAATGTCCAGGAAGATAACGCAGTCGAAGCCATCCTGACTGCCAGCATTTCCGAACTGACAGCCAGACTATTGCGACCACTAGGACTCATAACAGCACACAAACCAATAGCCACTCTCAGACAACAACTCACCAGAACGAAGCACCCAATACCCAGCATGAGCAAAACCAAGTAGTGTACAAAATCCCATGCAAGGACTGCACAAAACACTACATTGGACCCAAACAGGAAGACAGCTAACGATCCGCATCCATGAACACCAATTAACCACGAAATGACACGACCAGCTATCCTTAGTAGCCACACACACAGATGACAAGCAACATGAATTCAACTGGGACAACACTACTATTATAGGACAAGCCAAACAGAGAACAGCCAGAGAATTCCTAGAGGCATGGCACTCATCCACAGATTCAATCAATAAGCACATCGACCTGGAACTGACAACCGGAAGCAACAGATTCAAACCACTACAAATGCCAGAAGAAAGATCACAGAAGCGCTTCACAGGAGGCTCCCAAGCACTGTGGATGTCACCTAGACAGGGGACGAAACGTCTGCAACACAAATTCTCAGCTCGGCAAACAGAACCACAACAACGAGCACCCGAGCTACAAATCTTCTCTCAAACTTTGAACCCATCAGTTATGGAAAGCCTCAAATATACCATTGGATACTGTGCACATGCTCGTCAAGGACTCCTGGGAGTGAACACTGCCCCTCTTCAGAACTATCAAGCCTAGCAAACTCCTCAATCACCTGGACCTACTTCAGGTTTCTCTGTCCAGGCCACGAATAGGTTAACAAGAATGTTCCCTTCCCTACCTGCCCCCACACCCGAAACTGGACAACTAAAGATCAGAAGTGTTGGGAAAACTGTCCCTACCTTTAATGGGTAACAAAACATGGAGCAACATTTTCCCTTTGGAGAACTGAACCCTAGTCTCTTGCATGATACTAATCACTTTATTATCAAAAGGCTGTTGTTACGACATGGCAGTAAACTCTTCTGCTAATTAAACCAAACACACAGAAAAGCTCACCTCACCCCGTAATCTGTTAAAGTATGAGTAACAGAGATCTACCCAAATTCCACTATTTAACAAAAGTATCAATTTTATTCTTTAACGTTAAAAGTGAACATTAAATAACAAGTACTTACAACTCTAAGCCTCCTTTCTCTCAGTTGTGGTGTCCTTAAAATTGTGGTTCATTAATTAGTTTTGTTCATTTGCTACTGGAGAATATAAAATGGCAGTTTGGGAACCGGTGCTGCATTGTAGAGTTAGGAATAGTGCATGTTTGATGCCTCGATTTGTGATTAAATCTAAAATATGGGTAAAGACTGACTTCATGAAGTCTGAAGTTTAAAAGCAAAGTAGTGATAGAATGGTAACTACTCACCATTTCAGATGCTGCTGTAACTCTAATCTGTTTTCTTTGTTATATCTCACTTGGAGTTAGGTAGGCTCCTGTGGGACCCTCATCACTAAGAGAATGCTTCAAGCTCACAGTTGCAGTTTCTGCATGGGGTGGGGGGGTGGTGTGTGTGTATGTGTGGGAGAACAGAAAGGAGAAGCGCAGAAGATTTCTGTTTTAAATACTTATGTCATGAGTCTGTTTGGGAAAGAGATCTACAACAGGACTCTCTCCCAATATTCATTATTTGGATTAGATTAGATTTCTTACAGTGTGGAAACAGGCCCTTTGGCCCAACAAGTCCACACCGACCTGCACCCACCCAGACCCGTTCCCCTACATTTACCCCTGCACCTAACACTACGGGCAATTTAGCATGGCCAATTCACCCAACCTGCACATTTTTGGATTGTGGGAGGAAACCGGTGCACCCAGAAGAAACCCACGCAGACACTGGGAGAATGTGCAAACTCCACACAGTCCGTCGCCTGAGGCAAGATGTTTACTCCTTGATCCAACATGCTTCTGTCATCTTTCTTTTGATGGGGTGACAGTGGCATTAAACTTAGAAACCTGGCTGTTTATCCTATTCAACTTGGTTCCGACAGTTATGTGCAGTGAATAGGGAAGGGTTGTCCTGGTGACAGCAAGTGAGAAAGTTGTTGAGGCACATGAAGGTAACAAAAACAGAAACAAAAACAAAAAAGGTTGTGAAGGTAAGCCTTGCTGCCTATTTTACATAATTATTCTACTTGATGTTGTATGGGACATTGAAAGAAAATCTAGTCCCCAGTGCTAATCTAACCAAAGTGTATGCTGTAGCACCAAAGCTAAAATGTAGTATTTCATGTTCAGTTAGTGCTAGAAAGTGTCATCTTTCTGTGCTTGGAGGTGTGACTGGCACAGATAGAATTGTGGCTGCTTCCAGGTTATCTTGCACAGATCTGCATGAAAAAAAATCCAGTGGTCACAGATCAGCTGACATTGATAGAATTAGCAAAATATAAACATATGCTGTACTGATTGTGTCTTGACTGCTGCTTGTATGCAGTCTGTGTGGGAATCCAGCTAGCACTACAAAAGTGAGTGAGACCTCTGACTCTGACTGTCTTCGTCAGCAGCAAGTGCAAGTCTCTGATAAACGTAATATTGGTCACCTATGAGACATATGTGTGGACAGTAGATACCAAAAGCTGCAAGGGTCACCAGAAGAACTTGCGAAGAAGTCAGAGTCAAACAAGTTCAGGTCTGTGGTGACTTGAATACATGGCCAGCTGGTTGATTGGGAAGGGTAGCTTGTTTTTAAGGAGTTTGAAGATATCAGCAATGATTTGATGTAAAAGCCTGAGCTTCCTGAGACACTATTTAATTCACTGATTCCACTGTTTATTCATTCTGTGCTGGCAGTATTCCCTCCTTTTGAGCAACTGCACTGTATCCATTCTGACCACCCATATGGCCCTAGAGAAAGCAACTGCTGTTGGGTGTTGCTGCTGTTTCTCCTGTTCTGATGGTGTTGCTGCACTTCTTATTTCTCACCGAACCTCAGAGGTTGCATAAGTTGCTCCAGTGTTGCACAGAAGGCTGACAACACAACAACATAAGGCCGAAGCTATGGCAAATTGGGAATCCCCTATACAATAAAACTGAGTGACCTCACACTTCTCATGTTATGCTCCACTTGCTAACTTGTTGACCACTCATTGACTTGTCTATATGCCTTAGCAGTCTATCTATGTCCTTCTCACAAGTTGTGTTTCCAACTAGCTTTGTATTATCGACAAACTTAGACATGTTACTCTCTGCCTCATGATTGGAGAATCTGGAATTGTTTTCCTTTTTTAGCAGAGGACATTGAGAGGGGCAGTAATTTAGATTAGATTTAGATTACATTACAGCGTGGAAACAGGCCCTTCGGCCCAACAAGTCCACACCGACCCGCCGAAGCGCAACCCACCCATACCCCTACATTTACCCCTTACCTAACACTACAGGCAATTTAACATGGCCAATTCACCTGACCTGCACATCTTTGGACTGTGGGAGGAAACCGGAGGAAACCCACGCAGACACGGGGAGAACGTGCAAACTCCACACAGTCAGTCGCCTGAGGCGGGAATTGAACCCGGGTCTCAGGCGCTGTGAGGCAGCAGTGCTAACCACTGTGCCACCGTGCCGCCCATGAATTGTTGAATTGTATAAAATTAGGGGGGACATTGATAAGTTGATAGGAAGAAACTTTTCCCTGTGATGGAGAAATTAATGATTGGGGCAAAGATTTAATGTAAGGAACAGGTGGCTTAGAGGAGATGTGTGAAAAAAACATTTTCAAGTGGAGACTAGTGGGAAACCTTTGTAACATTTAAGAAGTATTAGCTGTCCACTTAGGAAGATTAAGGGCCAAGCGCTGCAAAATGTGATTGGAATCGTTAAATACTTGTTTTTGACCAGAAAGTGTTCAATCCCAGTCTTCATAACAAATCAAAAAATTAACTTGTTAAGGCTACATAGATCACCAGCTAAAACAATTTGTTTTGGTGCAATGTTTGTTGTTTTAGTCCCGATTAATGTTCTCCTTTAATTTATTACAGTTGCCCTGGCCACACAATACTACAGAACATCTTTTGGCAGAAATGTTTCATGGCAGTGCAGCCCAGTTCCTTGCCATTACAGAGGCCTTGTCAGCTCGTAGTAGACGTGTTCTACAGACTAGGCCTCCTTTTCCTCCTGAACATGAAATATTTGATGTAACAACTGAACTTTTCCTAGCAGGACTGCTGATCCTCTCAGGTGTGTTATTATGGTTTGACATTAACATTACACTGCATTGTGTTTTCTTTATAATGTAATAATTACTGTACTATTTAGCTTTTTCTGTCATGATGACTATTTTTATGAAGGGCAGAACAATAAAAGGGCACAGGGCAGAGAAGAACCTGTAGTCATTTTTAGGTTTATAAATAGTTGGTACAAATTGCCTGTAGATTGAGGAACATAAAAAATAGGAGGCGGGCATCTATGTCCTTGAGTCCTTTCCACCATTCAATGAGGTGATGGTTGATCTACAAATTGCTATTTGTAGAAAGCATTCTAACCCACTCATCAAATTGGTAAGGGTAGCCTCAAGGGAGAGTTTATTGTGTATATTAGAGATTTTTTTCTGAGAGCCTGGTGAATCATTGTGGATCCAACCAGGGAGCAGGCCATTCTGGATTTGGTATTGTGTAATGAGGTGGGATTAATTAATGATCTCATAGTAAAGGACCCTCAAGGAAAGAGTGATCATAGCATGCTGGAATTTCAAATTCAGTTGGAG
Organism: Chiloscyllium plagiosum; assembly: GCF_037043375.1. Classification (NCBI taxonomy): domain Eukaryota; kingdom Metazoa; phylum Chordata; class Chondrichthyes; order Orectolobiformes; family Hemiscylliidae; genus Chiloscyllium; species Chiloscyllium plagiosum. Next base: position 59,632,468 of record NW_028270161.1, read on the forward strand.
AGTGAGAAACTGGAGTTCTACACTAGTGTTCTGGAATTAAATGAAGATAATTACATAGCTAAGAGGACAGATTTGACCTTGATGGAAATGGGTAAGAAGACTAAAAAGGTAACTAAAAAGCTCTGGCAGATATTTCAGGAGATACTGGATTGCTATCAATTAAAATATAATCCAGAAGGAAGGATGTTGTGAAACTTGAAAGGATTCAGAAAAGATTTACAAGGATGTTGCGAGGGTTGGAGGTTTGAGCTATAGGGAGAGGCTGAATAGGCTGGGGCTGTTTTCCCTGGAGTGTTGGAGGCTGAGGGATGACTTTACAGAGGTTTATAAAATCACGAGGATGGATTGCACAAGAAGGCAAGGTTTTTTTCCCCTGGGTGGGAGAGTCCAGAACTAGAGGGCATATGTTTACAGTGAGAGGGGAAAGATATTAAAGGGACTCAAGGGGCAACTTTTTCATGCAGAATGTGGTACATGCATAGAATGAGCTTTCAGAAGAAGTGGTAGAGGCTGGTACAATTGCAGCATTTAAAAGACATCCGGATGGGTATGTGAAAGGAAGGATTTCGAGGGATATGAACCAAGTGTTGGCAAATGGGACTAGATTAGGTAGGGATATCTGGTTGGCATGGATGAGTTGGACCAAAGGGTCTGCTTCTGTGCTGTACATCTCCATGACTCTAAGGAAGCAATGTTGTAGGAGAAGGGAAGACATTATATTTAACACCTTTGCCTTGCTATTAATGTAAATATAATATTGCAAAGGTAGGCTGAAAGATTGGGAAACGTTTCACCATCAAGAATGTGTTATGAAAAACTCCTAGAAACAGTGAAGATAAACCATGAAAGAAAACTGGAGTAATATATAAAAAATGGATAAGAACAGCTTGCGTAAATATAGGGAAGATACGAAAGTGAAAGTTGTCCATTGCAGCATGAGACTGGGGAGTTACTAGTGGGGACTATAAAATGATGGGGGTCATAAAATCACTATTTTGCTTTAGTTTTCACAGTGGAGGATGCTAGTCCCATACAAATAATAACAAATAATGCAGAGGTTATATAAAGGGAGTAACCTAGAGCTATTGGGCTTAAAGGTATACAAAATCCCAGGGCCTGACGGCCTATATCCTAAAACCTTAAAGGAAATAGCAGTTGAGGCATTGGATCGATTGCTGACAATATTTCAAAATTCCCTGGATGTGGGAAATATTCCAGTAGGTTGAATATAAAACTCTTATTCAAAAAGGGAAGAAGGCAGAATGTAGCAACCTACATAACAGTTAAACATGTCATTGCAAAATTGTTACGGGAGTAATAACAGGACATTTTGAAAGTCAAATTACAATCCATCAGAGTCAGTATGGTTTTATGTAACTGGTGTGGATTTCTATCAAACTATTTATAATCTATATTGATAACTGGGGCACAGGGATAGAAAGTACGACAGCTAAATTTACAGATGACACTAAAATAGGTGAGAAGGTAAGTTGCAATAAAGAAATAAGAAATTTACAAATTAATATGGATAGATTAGGAGAATGGGTCAAAATTTGGTAAATGAGGTTTAATGTGAGAAGTGTAAGTTTTCCATTTGGGTGGAGGAACAGAAAGGAAACTTATTATCCAAATAGAAAGAAAAGTCAGAGTGCTTTGGTGCAGAGAGATCTGGGTGTTGTATACGAAATGCAGAAAATTCAGTATTCTGGCGTAGCAGGCAACGAGGAAAGCAAGTAGAATTTTGGCATTTATTATTCAAGGAATAGAGTATTGTGGTCAAATGACCATAGGCCAAAAATTGGATAGAACAGGAGAAATCTGGTATGACAGAAAATTGGCCAACTAAATTGTATCGTAGTCAACAGCTATTGACCACAGAGAATGATGGAAGCTACTGTCAAAGAGGTCACAAAGGTTCAGGGGAAACTAGTTACAATTATCCTGAAGGTTGAGTATTGAAAACATATTGAGCAGCAAAGAATATGAGGGATAAAGGAATTAAGAAGCATAAAATTATGACAGGTGTAGTTAGGCAGACAACAGGAACTTTTACCCCAGTGGATCGATGACTAGAGTAGGGGCATAGATTTATAATAACAGTCAGAAGGTTTAGAGGCATTGTGAGGATTTTTTTTCACTCAGTATTGTGGGAAACTGGAACTCACTGCCTGTAAGAGTGATAGCGGTAGAAACCCTCTCAACATTTAAGCAATATTTAGATGTGCACTTGCAATGCCAAAGCATACAAAGCTGTGGGCTGAGTATTGGAAATCAGAATAGAATTAGAATGTCTGGGATATGAACAGTTAGGTGCTTGTTTTTGACTGGCTCTGACTTGGTTTGAAAGGCCTTCTTCTGTGCTGTAGACCTCTATGAATCTATTAATTGATGTAAAAACCCATCTGATTTACTAATGTCCTTTAGGGAGGGATATCTGTTAATGCTATGTGTTCTGGCATTGATATGACTTACACCCATAGATGTGGGTGATTCTTAAGTGCCTCCTGAAATGGCCTCAGGGACAATTAGGAATGGGCAATGAATGGTGTTTCATTTGGTGATACACACATGAATGAATAAGGAAGAAACATACCGTTTCTGCTTTTAAATCTATTTCTCTGGCAACAATGCAAGAGTATTTTGACACGTTTTTTGGAAATAATCTTTGTTCAGTATTTTTTACATCGAATTTAGGCTGCATACAACCACATGTGAAAATGGCAAAGATACTGAAACTTGTGTTTTTTTTAAGGTGGCGCTGGTAATACTCAACTGAATGCACCTGCCTGCACAGACCCAATTGGTGGGTTAATCAAGTCAAGTTCCCTTATAGAACTTGCAGCTGCAGGTGAGAATTATTGTGCTACATTTGTGGTTCTTTTCTATGTGCCAAAGAATTTAGGATAAGAAATGTGATGGAAGACTTACAAATTTCAGACAGGTTTTTAAACATGTGGCTTAAATTTGATGATTCAGTAGCTGTAATACTTGCAAACTTTGATTTCTGAAATACTTGTGATATCTTGCTATATATTTTAGTTTTGCATTATCAGCATTCCCAGAATTCAGTATTCATTATAGATAGAATGGGTATTAGCCCCACCTGGTGAGAGGAAATTGGGCATGTAAACAATTAAAATTATTAGGGTAACTTACCTTCTGTGAAGTCATCGGATGGCAAGAAAACACACAAGACCTATCTGTATTCATTTACAGAGATACCAGACAATGCAATTACCATGTTTTTAGGTTCTCCACTATGGGTTTGATAGTAGGAAGCAATCCTACTTTAGTGGGCAGCAGGATCCTGGGCTATATTTTCCTGCTGTTGTCAATTAAAGAGGGCTTATGCCCGAAACGTCGATTCTCCTGTTCCCTGGATGCTGCCTGACCTGCTGCGCTTTACCAGCAACACATTTTCAGCTCTCAATTAAATGGCTACAATTGGGACTGCTGTCCCTATGAAAGATGGTGACCTGCCCACCCCCCCCACCAGCTCATCATGCTCAGCAATGCCTTTGCTAGTGGTGGCCAGTGCAGATGTTGCATCACATCAATAGTGTGTGCTCTCATATTTTACAATTTTGGGGGTTCTGGATACTCGAGCAGGCTTTGGTAATGTAGCAGGGTAGCTGTTGAGGACAGATACTGCTATTATCACCTCTGAGGATCAAAGAACACTTGCGAAGGAGATGCCTCAACAAGAACTTGCATAATTACCCTGGTAGACTCCTCATGTGAAGTGGGCCTCTTTAGCAGAGACAGGAGGTAGCTCTTCATTTAGCCACATGGGACCAGTTGGACGCCAAGTAGGCATTGATTTTCCAGCAGGAAGATGACAGGCACTCCACCCACCGATACTATTTTGACAGTGTTTCTGGCTCTTAGCCTATCCCTGGATGGTGATTTCTGCTCATAGGATTTGAGTTTTATTATTTCTGGTACAGATGGGAGGCAAAAGAGTAGATTATCAGTCAGTGTGTATTGTGTGAAAAAGGTGATTAACAATAGAAACAAGTTGCACTTCTACAGAATTTTAACTTTGTAATATACTGTACAGAGAAATTAGAAAGCAAATTTAGGACGGTGGTATATAAAGAGATTGTGAAGGTAGTTGACCAAAGGTGGTTGAACTAAATAGGCTTTAAATTAAAGGTCAAATTCTGGTTCAAATTGAATGTTGTGGTTGTGAACATAGTTTAGCCTTAGAAAGTGAGGAGGAAAGGGAGTCTGTGGCTCGTGTTACGATAAGATAAGTGAAATCTCATAAAAATCAATATCAATAATAAGATGAATTTCCCTGTGTTAAGATGAGATTTAACAATTTAAAATTTTTACTGTAAGACAGAAGCAAAAACAACATAAACTAAACATCACTTAACAGGCAACTAATACACCAAACTAAAGAAAAGGTAATCTTGTCTTAATTCATTAATGCACGTCTGAAACATCTCAATTCATTTTGGTGTGCATTGCTCTTCAGGCAGATGTGGCGAATAATGAAATTAAGCACCAGGTTACTCCCTGATTTCCAGTAGATTCAGATCAAATCTTCCATTGTCATTAGAAAATTGTTCTTTTCAGCCTGACTATTCCAGAAAGGACTTTACACAGCAAGGGCCATCTCAGCAACTTCTTGTTCCTTAAATCTCCAAAGTCTAATTGTGTTTGTCTTCTTCATTTTGAATTGAAAACAAGGCATTCTACTTGGTGTTCACACAATACAAACTATCTTTGTTTTGCACAGCAAGAATTTGTTTTTGTTTTTATCTCCAAAAAAGCGGCCATTTCTTTTCCTGTGTTGAGGTGTGAAAACTCACTTACCTTTCAGTAAGTTTCAGGTTGGGGTTCTTGTCCTGGGTCAACCAGGTCACAAGGACTTCTCTCTGGTTAGACGTTCCATATGATTACCGTCTCCCTGTCTAGTAGATTCTCTTTCACCTTGAAAAAGGCATTTCAGACTAAGTGGATAAAGTCCCACATTCTTAACACTAGAATGAAGTTAATGGTGAGGACTGAAATAAATAGGGAGAAGGTCCATTAACTGAAAAGTGCATCTTTAAGACTGTGAGATAAAGTAAAAGTACATATGCAATGAGTTTTTATGTTCTGAAATGCACTACTATAAAGATTAGTGGAAGCAGCTTCACTAAGAACTTTCAAAAGGAAAATGGATAAATACTTGAAGGATATCATTTGTATGGAAATAATTGGGCATTGGGACTAAGTGGTTAGAATCATAGAATCATAAAGGACAGACAAAGTACTTTACCCATTAAGTCTATACTGCCAAAAATATTCTACTACCTACACCAGTACAACTTTCCCACACTAAGCCCATAGCCTGGAATGTTATAACACTTCAAGTGCTCATTCAAGCACTTTTTAAAGGTTGTAAATTTTACTGTCTTGCCTGCCCTCCCAGGCAGTATATTCCAGGCCCCACCACCCTCTGGGTGAAAACATTTTTCCTCACGCCACCTCTCAACCTCCTGCCTTCCACTTTAAATAAAGGTTGGCAGATTTCCATCCCTAAAGGACGTGTGTGAACCAGATGAGACTTTTTTTTACAACAGCCAGCAGTGGTTATATGGTTACTTTCAGGTTAGCATTCAATTCAAGATAGTTTTCGTTGAATTCAAATAGCTCCTTCTGCACTTCATAATGCAATGATTCTTTGCAAACCCAGCATAGCTCTGTACGAATTTGAATTATGTTCAGAAGATCTGGAAATATAGTGAAAATAATCATGATCATTGCTTCACCTTTTTACACTTCCATCTTCAACTACACTTGTTTCCTCAACTTATTTACCTTGCCTGCCAATTTGAAATCTCTACTGTCCAACGATGTGGAGGCATTCTTCTGCTATAAACTCCTAAGATCACTCACCTATCGAGCAGTTTGCTCCAACAGGAAGACCATGCTTGGGTTTACGTGGTGAAACAAATGGTTCCATAGCAATCAGTAGATCCAAATCAAGCTCATAACTCTTCCAGGCCAGATTTTCATTTTTCTGATAATTGTGAAAAACAAATCTGCTGGCCCATCTGTGACTCCAGTCAAAGTTTAGTCTTAAATAATTTGTGAAGTGACCTAGCAAGTCATGTAGTTGTGTCAACTTCCTAGAAACTTTCAAACACAACAAGAATGAAGAAAAATATCACATACTTATGCAATATTTCTTAACCTTTTCTTTTCATTTGATGTTTATAGGTGAGGATGGTGTAAGCGTGGAGGCTGCTGTAAGGTTTGCAAAGACGGCATTCTGCTATGAGTACTTGGAAGTATTCGATATCATCGTTGCACCACTTCTCAGTTTCTTAAGGGTAATGCCTGTATTGATAAACACAGTGAGCTGTAAACTGAATCTCCTGCTTTTCTTTCAAGATTGTACTTTTTCATTCATTTTCAGAAAAATGAAAATCTGGCCTGGAAGAGTTATGAGCTTGATTTGGATCTACTGATTGCTATGGAACCATTTGTTTCACCACGTAAACCCAAGCATGGTCTTCCTGTTGGAGCAAACTGCTCGATAGGTGAGTGATCTTAGGAGTTTATAGCAGAAGAATGCCTCCACATCGTTGGACAGTAGAGATTTCAAATTGGCAGGCAAGGTAAATAAGTTGAGGAAACAAGTGTAGTTGAAGATGGAAGTGTAAAAAGGTGAAGCAATGATCATTGCACAGATGAGAGGGGAATGTGCAGCTATAGTTTGTTAGCATCTTGTAGATGAATGGCATTCTAGAGTTAAAAAACGTGCTGCTGGTTCTAGTAAAGTAGTGTTATTGAATAGGATTTCAATGCTCAATAAACTTATGGGCGGCACGGTGGCACAGTGGTTAGCACTGCTGCCTCGCAGCGCCAGAGACCCGGGTTCAATTCCCGCCTCAGGCGACTGACTGTGTGGAGTTTGCACGTTCTCCCCGTGTCTGCGTGGGTTTCCTCCGGGGGCTCCGGTTTCCTCCCACAGTCCAAAGATGTGCAAGTCAGGTGAATTGGCCATGCTAAATTGCCCGTAGTGTTAGGTAAAGGGGTAAATGTAGGGGTATGGGTGGGTTACGCTTCGGCGGGTCGGTGTGGACTTGTTGGGCCGAAGGGCCTGTTTCCACACTGTAAGTAATCTAATCTAATCTAATCTAAAAAAAACTTGTGGCAATCAGGTCATCATATCATACTTGCTGCATGACACAAAATATACACAGTACAGCAAACTTTTTATTAACCAGCACCTATGGGACTAGGAGTGTGCTGGTTAATCAAATATTCTGGTTATTCAGCAGGTCCACATTATCAATGTAAAAACACATACTAAGTAGTAGATGCAGAGGATTTGCACATAATTGCTGTCCTTGATTTACACCATCTGAGCGAAAGTGAGGACTGCAGATGCTGGAGATCAGGGTTGAAAAGTGTGGTACTGGAAAAGCACAGCAGGGGTCAGACTGCATCCAAGGAGAAGGCGTTTGTAACGCTTTCTTTTATTGGTCAGAGTATTGGGTACAGGAGTTGGGAGATCATTTGTGGCTGTACAGGACATTGGTTAGGCCACTATTGGAACATTGCATGCAATTCTGGTCTCCTTCCTATCGAAAAGATGTTGTGAAACTTGAAAGGGTTCAGAAAAGATTTACAAGGATGTTGACAGGGTTGGAGGGTTTGAGCTACAGGGAGAGGCTGAATAGGCTGAGGCTGTTTTCCCTGGAATGTCGGAGGCTGAGGGGTGACCTTATAGGGGTTTACAAAATTATGAAGGGCATGGATAGAATGAATAGACAAAGTCTTTTCCCTGGGGTCAGGGAGTCGAGAACTAGAGGGCATAGATTTCGGGCGAGAGGGGAAATTTATAGAAGAGACCTAAGGGACAATTGTTTCATGCAGAGGGTGGTACGTGTATGGATGAGCTGCCAGAGGAAGTGGTGGAGGCTGGTACAATTGAAACATAAAAAGGCATCTGGATGGGTATATGAATAGGAAGGGTGTGGAGGAATATGGGCCTGGTGCTGGCAGGTGGGACTAGATTGGGTTCGGATATCTGGTTGGCATGGATGGGTCTGTTTCCGTGCTGTACGTCCTATGACTCTATGACCAGGAGGGTTGATGTTTCGGCCATAAGCCCTTCAGCAGGAATGATGAAGGGTTTTTGCCTGAAATATCAATTGACTCTTCTGCTCCTGGGAAGCTGCCTGACCTGCTGTGCTTTTCCAGCACCACACTTTTTTCAACTTTTAAATCACTTAAGTAAAAGTGCAAATTTGGCTTAAATAGAACTTTCTGGCAGAGACCCTTCTCATTTGTACCCTCAACTGACCGCTGAGACATTGCAGAAATCGCAATAATTCAGTAAACTTCCAGTAAGCAAGCATGCTTTGTAGGCTTTTAAAGGGTGGTGTCATTCTGTTAAATGAGTTGTTCTGTTTTGACAGCATACTCCAGTTTGTTTCAAGAAAACAAGTTTCTTCAAGAGTAAATTGTCTATTTTATCTGAACTAATAGTCTAAGAGACTCAAGGTTGGAAAATATTCAGCATACATTTATGTGATGGCCTCTTACATTTCCGAGGAGAAATTGAGGTCTGCAGACGCTGGAGATCAAAGCTGAAACTTTATTGCTGGAACAGCACAGCAGGTCAGGCAGCATCTAGGGAACAGAAGATTCGACGTTTCGGGCACATGCCCTTCTTCAGGATTCCTGAAGAAGGGCATGTGCCCGAAACGTCGAATCTTCTGTTCCCTAGATGCTGCCTGACCTGCTGTGCTGTTCCAGCAATAAAGTTTCACCTCTTACATTTCCGCCACCTCCAAAAAGACCCCACCACCAGGGATATATTTCCCTCCCCATCCCTTTCCGTCATCCGCAAAGACCGTTCCCTCCGTGACTACCTGGTCAGGTCCACGCCCCCCTACGACCCACCCTCCCATCCTGGCACTTTCTCCTGCCACCGCAGGAACTGTAAAACCTGTGCCCACACCTCCTCCCTCACCTCTATCCAAGGCCCTAAAGGAGCCTTCCACATCCATCAAAGTTTTACCTGCACATCCACTAATATCATTTATTGTATCCGTTGCTCCCGATGCGGTCTCCTCTACATTGGGGAGACTGGGCGCCTCCTAGCAGAGCGCTGTAGGGAACATCTCCGAGACACCCACACCAATCAACCAAACCGCCCCGTGGCCCAACATTTCAACTCCCCCTCCCACTCTGCCGAGGACATGGAGGTCCTGGGCCTCCTTCACCGCTGCTCCCTCACCACCAGACGCCTGGAGGAAGAACGTCTCATCTTCCGCCTCGGAACATTTCAACCCCAGGACATCAATGTGGACTTCAACAGCTTCCTCATTTCCCCTTCCCCCACTCATCCTAGTTTCAAACTTCCAGCCCGCACTGTCCCCTTGACCTGTCTGGACTTGTCCAACCTGCCTAGCTCCTTTTCCACCTATCCACTCCACCCTTTCCTCCCTGACCTATCACCTTCATCTCCTCCCCCACTCACCTATTGTACTCTGTGCTACTTTCTCCCCACCCCCACCCTCCTCTAGCTTATCTCCCCACACTTCAGGCTCTCTGCCTTTATTCCTGATGAAGGGCTTTTGCCCGAAACGTCGATTTTGCTGCTCGTTGGATGCTGCCTGAATTGCTGTGCTCTTCCAGCACCACTGATCCAGAATCTTGTTTTGCTTCCGTTTGGTTGTCTTCCATTTCCATGGACTTTGGACTTCTAGTTGACCCTTGCTTCATGTTTGACCTTCTGAAATATCTTAATTTACTGCTGGCATTCAATTCCTTTCAATTATTGGTTTTAATTAATGTATAAGGATAAAAGCTGAATACATTTGGATTTTGCTGCACTAATCCTGCTTGACAAAACTGAATATTTTAATCTTCATTGGCAGCTGTACAGCATCCTCCATCTGTCAGCTGTTTTGTGAAAACTGCCAACTACCAGGTAAACAAAGCAGCTCCTATGGCACTGGATTTCCTAAGAAAATTTCAAGAGCCATTGGATCATGTCCTTCTGAAGGCTGGCCCTGCTTTCAAGACACTTCAAAGAATAATCCCACAGATATAAATTGGGCATGAGAAATTAACAAAGAACATCATTGTTCTTGCTTCATTCAGCAAGTGGCCTTGTAACTGAACTGTATTTCAATGAATAAAAACAGATTGCTGGAGAAACCAAGCAGGTCTGGCATCATCTGTGGAGATAAAACAGAGTTGGTGTTTTGAGTCTCTGGGCTCAAAATGTTAACTCTGCTTTCTCTCCACAGATGATGCCAGACCTGCTGAGTTTCTTCAACAATTTCTGCTTTTGTTTCAGATTTCCACCATACACAGTTCTTTTGTTTTGTTTTTATGTTTTGATAAATTTGGTCTTGGTTTGACAAGTATATGACTTTCCTTTTTCCCTCTTTCTCGGTAGATAGATGGGATAGATGGCAAGTAGCAGTCTGGTGAGTGAAAGTCACTCAGGTACTCACCTCTGCAGCCTTATTATTACTCATTATTGTGTTGCTCTAAAAATGTATGTTAATGATTCAGCATGTGGTGAGTAGTGAGCATTTTGGAAAGCACTATACAGTTTTATGTACCACAGATATGCTTCAGGAAGATGTTATTTAGATGTTATTTCATTACAAGTTGGGAATGTAAGAAAAATGGGGTTCATGAAAACTGCAGTGCACCATGGCTATGCAACTTGCTATTGAGACCCTTTATTCTTGATGTAGTTGCTTGTCAACGGTTTGAGCACTAATGGATCACATGTCTCATTTTCTTTCTTCCATTATCTGGAAGCTGTCAATCTCATTATCAGGAATCATGTGCTAATGTTTATGATTGTCTAGCTCTGAAATTCCACGTCACTGGTCATAGTCTCTTGGGTCCTTGCATCTCTGACCACAAATTTAGTAGATGTTTCTGGGAGGTGGTTGTGGTCCTTGACCTTGAAGTCTTTGGCACTCCTTTCTCTGATTTTCTTTCCCTGTATTTCCTCCTGCCGATATGTGTTCTCAAAGAATGGTGTCTCATCAAGCAGGAGCTTCTTCCAAGCTGGTTTCCTCTGAATGAGGGTTTTCCTGTTGTGACATCTATGTTGCATTTCTTGAGGGAAGCTTTCAAGGAGTCTTTGAAATGTTACCTTTGTCCTTCTCTCATTTGAGTGCCTTCCTTGAGCTGGATGAAGATGACTTACTTTGGCAGTTGGAACCCAGGCATCCTAAGTACATGGCCAATCCAGCAGTGTTAGTTTCAGATGATCATGGCCTCTTGCTCTACTGACTATTTCAAGGATTCTGATGTTAGTAAACTTGCTCTTTCAGCTGATGCAGAGAATCTGACTCAAACAGCTTTGATGGTACTCCTCAAGGGCTACCTCGTTCAAGTTGCGGAGCCACAGACAAGAGTCGGAAGGATGGCTATCTTATACACAAGGATTTTCATAGCAGCACTGATATCACAGTCATTGAAAACTGTCATCCTGAGGTGTCTGAAAGCGGCACTTGTAGATCCGATGCGATGTTGAATCCTTGCACTGATGTCAACCCTAGGTGAGAGGTAGCTTCCCAGGAAGGAGATATATTCCACCTTTGTGAGGATTTCTCTGTTGAAGAAGGTGTTTAGCATGGTTGCCTTCATTGGTTAGAGCATTGAGTTGGGGGTTAGGACTTCACGTTGTGGCTATAGAGGATGTTGGTGAGGCCACTCTTGGAGTGTACTCTGGAAGGATGTTATTACACTGGAGACAGAACAGAAAAGGTTTACAAATATGTTACTGGGAATGGAGGGTTTGAGTTCTAGTGAAGTACGTAATTGGTATGCTTTCCTTTATTGGTCAGAGCATTGAGTATAGGAGTTGGGAGGTCTTGTTACGGCTGTACAGGACATTGGATGGGCCACCTTTGGAATATTGTGTGCGATTCTGGTCTCCTTTCTATCAGAAGGATGTTATCAAACTTGAAAGGGTTCAGAAAAGATTTACAATGATGTTGCCTGGGTTGGAGGATTTCAGCTATAGGGAGAGGCTGAATAGGTTGGGACTGTTTTCCCTGGAGTGTTGGAGGCTCGGGGTGACCTTATAGAGGTTTATAAAATCATGAGGGCCATGGATAGGATAAACAGACAAAGTCTTTTCTCTAGGGTGGGGGAGTCCAGAACTAGAGGTTCAGGGTGAGAGGGGAAAGATATAAAAGAGACCTGACAGACAACTATTTCATGCAGAGGGTGGTGTGTGCATGGAATGAGCTACCAGAGGAAATGGTGGAGGCTGGTACAATTGCAGCATTTAAAAGGCATCTGGATGGGGACATGAACAGGAAGGGCTTAGAACATAGAACGTAGAACAGTACAGCACAGTACAGGCCCTTTGGCCCTCAATGTTGTGCTAACCTTTTATCTGACTCGAAGATCAAACTATCCTATACATCTTTCAATTTACTATCTTCCATGCATCTACCCAACAATTGCTTAAATGTCCCTAATGTCTCTGACTCCATTACCCCTGCTTAGAGGGATAAGTGCCAAGTGCTGGTAAGTGGGACTAAAATAGGTTAGAATGTCTGGTCGGCATGGACGAGTTGGACCAAAGGGTCTGTTTCGGTGCTGTATAGCTCTATGACAGGTTGGATAAGCTGGGACTTTTTTTCCTGGAGAATAGGAGGTTGAGGGGTGACCTCATTGAGGTTTATAAAGTCATGAAAGGAATAGATAATGTAAATAGCAAAGGTCTTTTCCCTAGGGTGGGGGTATTCAAAACTTGGGGACATAATTTTAAGATAAGTAAAGAAAGATTTAAAAGGGATCTGAGAGGCAACGTTTTCACCCAGGGTGGCTTGTATGTGGAATGATCTACCACGGGAAATGGCAAATGCATATGTGGTTAGAACATTTTTAAACAAATTTGGTCAGGCACAGGGAGATGGAGGCAAATGAGACTAGTTTAGTTGAGGAAACTTAGTCGGCATGAATGAGTTAGATCAAAGAGCTGTTTCTGTGCTATCTGACTCGACTATGATCTTACTGGAGGGATGGATTGGAACTTGACCTGAGGCAGGATGCTGAAGGATTTGAGTCATCTTGAGGTTGGGGCTGAGACCAATTCATCAGTATGCTTCCATGAAGACATTAATTGAGGCTTGAATGTTCTCTTCTGAGTAAGTGGAGATGACATTGTCATTCACATATTGAAGTTTCACAGCAGTATTGGTATTGTTTGCTTTCTGGATTTCAACCTGTTGAACTTGAAAAGTTTTCCATCCATCCTTAGACAATGTCCACACAACTGGGAAGCTTGTTCTTGAGACGAAGAGCGCTGATGATGAAGATGGAGAAAAAGGTGAGGGTGATAACACATCCCTTTTGATCCCTGACTTGACCTCAACGGATTCTGTCAATGAGGGCCATAGCTGACATCATGTGTGGAGGAGACAAAGATTATGGATGAATTTCTCTGGACGGCTGGTGTTTGACCGTGTTTTCCATACCACTTTCCAATTGACTGAGTCAAAAGCCTTGGTCAACTCAAGCAAGGCCATTCAGAGTGGTTGATACTATTTCTGGCATTTGTGTTGGAGTTACTGAGCAGTAAAAATCATATCCATAGTTCTGCAGTTTAGACAGAAACCACACTGGGTTTCAGGAAGGATTTCCTCAGAGACTGGGAGATGGTGCCAAGAGAGGATTTGGGTGATGATCTTCCCAGCTGTGAAGAGGAGGGACATTCCTAAAGTTAGCTTTGTCTCCTTTCTTGAAGACAATGGCAATGGCAGCATCCCTCAGATCAGCAGGGATTTCTTCTTTATCCCACATTTTGTTACCAGTTAATGGAGATGATGAGTAAGCACTACTCCTCCAAGTTTAAAAATCTCCACTGGAATCCTGTCTGCTCCTGCAGCTTTTCCATTCTTTGTGTCTACTGCCAGTTTTAACTTCTGCCATACCAGGTAGGAATCAAAGATCATCTTTGAGGATTTGGGGATTTCCTCAAACATATCCTCACCGATTACATCGCAGTTTATGAGTTCTTTAAAGTGGTCTGTGTGTCAGAGATTGATGTTGTTTTCTGTCTCTCAAAAGCTGACTGTGTGCTGGTTTGAGGCTAGTTCCTGTTGGAACTGAAAAAACTCCAGGTGTCATGCTTGTCAGAAAGGAGTTGTTGCTCCTTAACGTTTTCAATCCATCATTGGTTCTTGATTTCCCTAATTATTTTTTGTAACTCCATTTTTGCTGTTAGATGAGATCTCCTGTTTGACTAAATTGTGATGTTGTTTTTCTAAGCACCGAGAGTCTCCTCTTAGTGTTGATGAGGTCTTGGATGTGGTCATTCTCATTGAACCAGTCTTGGTGTTTCCTGGTATCTTCATAGCATGACATGATGGATGTTTTCGGCTCTTTCCAGATTTTCTCCACTCGATTGAAATGAAGTCTTTGGAGATTATACTGAAGACACATTTGGAATCTTGTTCATCTGCTTGACTTTTGAAGCTACTCAGCATTGAGATTTTTTCAGAATTGTTTCTTCGTCTTCAACTGCTCCAGTGGCATTTCATGTCGTAGAGGAGTGGATGAGCTGGTGGTCTGTCTGACATGCATCTGCTTAAATCATTGCCTTGGTAATGATGGAGTTCTTTTGCTCTTGGGATTGCACGAAGTTGGTGTGTTTTTTTTAAAAAAAGGTAAAATTGGGGGAAAGCGTGACGTCCCTTTTAAAAGCTGGTGTTCTTTTCAGTGCTTCGAGATTTAAAATTAAATATCTGTAGGCAAACGGCGGCAGGTACTTGAATTTACTCATTGTATCAGAAGGCCATTCAGTAGCAGACCCAAGCAGCATTTTTACCTTGACAAAAGTTTAAATCCAGACAATTAAGTTAAAAAGGCACTTGGAGACTAAGGACCAATCTGATGATGTTAACAATCTGAAACCAAGCATATTATAAGAATATGATGTGTCATGGGGGTAATAACAGAGGGGCAATTGGGCAGAGAGAGAGCCAACTACCAACTTGGTGAGAGCAAAGTGCCACCTGAGAAAGAGATACCATGGTCTCACAAGAAATCTCCACACACTCTTAAAAAGCACCATCTATTCATAAAGGTACACAGTACTCTGAGATAATATTCTTGACACCAGAATTTGCCAGAGAGAAGGTGTTCAGTACAGAGGAAATTGCAGGGTAAACATCCTTGACAGCAGAATTCAGTGGAAGAAAGGTGACTGTGATTTGAGGAAAAGGCAGAGCATTTCAGAAGACACCTTCTGTGTGAACTTTGAGAGACTAAGTTTCAATTTATTGTTCTTATTAATTTGATTTATAAGTGGGACCTGTGTTATTGAAACAGCATACCTATTAGAATTTAGTTCAGTGCGGGAATAGGTAGTACTTAGAAGAGATTTATTCTGTTTGTTAGTAATTCTGTTAATTTGTTCACTATTGGAGTTAGATAAATAAATAGTTCATTGTTAATTACAGAGTGGGTGAAAGGATTCCATTTCATTTAGCCTTTCCTTCATAACAGGTTGGGAGTAAGAGATAGGTTATACAACTTGCTACACTTCATTAATCAGATTTTGAGATGGCAATCTTTTCTGGGTGTTTCAGTTTTAATCATCAGAGGAGTGTTGACCTCCACTTCGTAACAGGATTGAATGATAATGTGGTTGATTATGTACCAATCCCTTGATTGTGGATTCCTCCAAGAAGTCTTGAACTTCTCTTATCGGCAGAACAGTATGTTGGTAGTGATGAGATGGTGTTCTGCATATTCGGTGAGCAGGAGAATCTTGTTGCAGTTGCAATTCCTGAATCCTTCTCTTCTGATGGTTCATATCAGAGTTGGGCATCCTTTCCAACTCTGGCATTGTAGTTTCCAAGGAGGAATTTTGTCTTCCTTACGGATGTTGGTGAGTATTGTGTCCAGGGTGGAATAGAAGCCTTTTTTGGACTCATCAGTGGGATCAAGGGTTGGAGTGTAGACAGAAAGTGAGGGCTGCAGATGCTGGAGATCAGAGCTGAAAATGTATTGCTGGAAAAGCGCAGCAGGTCAGGTAGCATCCAAGGAACAGGAGAATCGACATTTCGGGCTTAAGCCCTTCCTTATGCCCGAAACGTTGATTCTCCTGCTCCTTGGATGCTGCCTGATCTGTGCTTTTCCAGCAACACATTTTCAGCTTGGAGTGTAGACAGTCATGATTGTTGTCTGTTGGTTATTAGCAAGTTGTAGATGGAGACTCCTGAAGTGATTGTTGATGCTTGAAGGGAGTTCTAAGAGTTGGTTGATGAGTTAATCGGTGAATTCAACTCCAGGTATCTTTGGTTTATCCTTTGGTTTACCTCTCCTGAAGAAAGTGGAGCCTTCACCTTCTTC
Source organism: Chiloscyllium plagiosum (assembly GCF_037043375.1). Taxonomy (NCBI): domain Eukaryota; kingdom Metazoa; phylum Chordata; class Chondrichthyes; order Orectolobiformes; family Hemiscylliidae; genus Chiloscyllium; species Chiloscyllium plagiosum. Next base: position 59,648,827 of record NW_028270161.1, read on the forward strand.
CCTCAGTTGCCCTTTGCCTGCTTTTCAAATCCCCTGGAGGGTAGAGATATTAATATTGAAGTGCCTGAGTTCACAGGTATCAAGACAGTTCTTTGTTTTGAATACATGTTTGCTTGCTATCCATAAGGATTCATATATTCTAGATTCAGAGATTGAGTTTGACTTGATTTTCAGGCCACAGATGAGCCTGCTGGTTGCTGATAGGACAGACTATTTTTAGGGCACCCTTGCTAACCCTTTGTCATGTGGGGTGAGTAGAGTGGATCCTGATGAGGGATGAGGGCTGCTCAGTCATAAAAAAAGGTGCCAAGACATAAAGAAAAAGAAACAGTACAAAGGAACAGGCTGTTCAGCCCACCTATGCTGACCCATGATGCCATTCTAAAATAAATACCTTTTCCCTGTTCATGTCCCTGCATTCCCTATCTATTCATATATCTGACAAGATGCCTTTCGAAAGTTGCTATCTTATCCGCCTCAATAATCACTCTGGCATGACATTCCAGACACTTACCCCCCCCCCCAAGTCTAAAACAACTTGCCTCTCATAACTCCTTTAAATTACCCCCTTTAATCTTTAAACCTAAGACCCCCAATAGTTGAATTTCTACCCTAGAGAAAGACTCTGACTATCCATTCTATCCAGGTTCTCATAATTTTGTGAACTTCTATCAGGTTCCCCCACCCCCTCATCCTTTGATGTTTAAGTGAAAATAAACCGTTTGTCCCATCTCTCCTCATAGCTAAAATCCTCGAAACCAGACAACAACTTGTTTAACTGTTTCATACCCTCTTCAAAATGTTCACATCCTTCTGTTAGTATGATGACTAGAAATGTACAAAATGTTCCAGATGTGGCGTATCTAAAATTGTATGCAGCTCCAACATGACTTGCCAATTTTCATACTCCCCTTTTTATAAGTCCTGGCCGATGAAGGCAAACATGTCATATTGTCTTCTTGACCACGTCATCCATTTACTTTGCCACTTTCAGGAACTGTGGACCTGTATGCCCAGATCTCTCTGTATGTTAATGCTACTAAGTATTCTACCGTTTACTGTATATTTCCCTCCTGCATTATATCTTCAAAAATGCATCACCTCTCATTTGTCAAGATTAATCCCCGCCTGCTGTTTCTTCATCCAAACCTCCGTCCTGCTGTATCCTTTGTCAATACTCCTCACTATTGCAGCTCCCTGAAGCTCTGTGTAGTCCCCAAAATTACAAACCAGACCACCTTCAAATTATTTATATATGTTGCAAACAACAGCACTGATGCGACAGAATACCAATGGTCATAGATCTCAGTCAGAAATACACCCTTCCACTGCTACTCTCCGTTTTCCATAATGAAGCCAGTTCTGTATCCATCTTACCAGCTCACTGCAGATCCCATGTGACTTCACCTTTTGCATCAGCTTATCTTGAGGGACTTTGTAAAAGACCTTGCTAAAGTTCATACCGATAACATCTACTGTACTGCTGTCATTAATCATCTTTGTGACTGCTTCAAAAAAACTTAACAATTTCCTAGAGTATCCCTGTTGCCCTCCTTAAACAAAGGAACAATGCTGGCTATTCTCCAGTCTTCTGGGACCTTACCAGTAACTCAAAATTACTCAAAACTCAGATATAAAGATTGCGTATAATCATAAAATACCGACAGTATGGAAACAGGCCTTCGACTCAACAAGTTCACACCTACTATCTGAAGAGAATCCCACCTCGACTCCCGCCCTCACCCTATTCACGTAACCCCGCATTTCCCATGGCAAATCCACCAACAAATGCATTCTTCAACACAATGGGCAATTTAGCATGGCCAATCCACCTAACCTGCACATCTTTGAACTGTTGGCGTACTAGGAGGACTAAGAGGAAACCCACACAGATACTAGGAGAATGTGCAAAATCCATACAGACAGTCAACCGAGGCTGGAATTGAATCTGGGTCCCGAGTGCTGTGAGGAGCAGTGCTAACCCCTCAGCCACCATGCTATCCTCCAGTACAAACCCCCAGTAATTTCCTCATCTGTCTCCTTCAGCATTCTGGGATAGATCCCATCTGGTCCTGGAGCTTGTTGAATTAATGCTTTTCAAATCGCCCAACACCACCACCTTTTTTATACTGACACACCCTAGAATATGAACATAACCTTCTCGCAGCTCACCATCCACCATGTCATTCTCCTTTATGAATAAAGATGCAAAGTATTCATTAAGCACCTCATCCACTTCCTGTGTTCCACATATAACTTCCCTCCTTTGTCCTTGAGTGTAGCTATCCTTTCCCTAGTCACACTCTTGGTCCTAATATATGTTTAAAATGCTTGAGATTTTCCTTAATCCTGTTGGCCAAAAACATTTCATGGTCTCTTTTTGCTCTCCTAATTCCTTGTGTGAGTTCTTTCCTGTTACCTTCTATTCTTAGAGCGTGCTGTCTGTCTACAGTTTCCTAAACCTTACCTGTGCCTCCTTTTTCTTTTTGACTAGAGATCTTAATTTCTCTTGTCATCCAAAGTTCCTGAGTCTTGTCATCCATATCCTTCATTTTCACAGGAATATGCTGATCCTAAACTCTAATGAATTGACCTTTAGAAGATTCCCATATGCCAAATGTAGATTTACTCTGAAACAACCATTTCTGTCTACATCTTCCAGTTCCTGCCTAATATTGTGATAGTTTACTTTCCCACAGTTTAGTACTTTTACCTAAGGATTAGACTTAATCTTATCCATGAGTAACTTAAAACTTGATGGTCATTGCTCCCAAAAAGCTTCCCCACTGAAACTTCCATCACCTGGCCAGGCTTATTCCCAAATAGCAGGGAGGCCTGTAGTATAATCCCATTAAAGTGATTGCACTCTTCCTGTTCCTGATCTCTACTAATATGGCCTCACTGATGAGCCTACAAGGTGTACTTTCTTAGTACAGCTGTGATAATCTCCATAATCAGTAATGCAACTCCCCCGCATATTTTACACCGCTCTCTATCTCACCTGAAATATCTAAATCCTGGAACATCAAGCTGCCAATCTTGATCCTCTCTCTCAACCTCCACACTGTAAGTAATCTAATCTAGTCTAAAAAAAATAGTTCCAACATGATAGGTAAATGTATTAATCTGAGCTCTAAGTTCATCTGCCTTAGCCATCATATTGCTCACAATTTAAAAAAAAACTCCCCTCACCACCAGTCCTACAGTGTTCAGTAACCACTCCCTGTCTGTTCTTCCTCTTAGTCTTGCTGGCCTTATCTCTGGCTCCTTGGTCATTTTACTTGCTGACCTATTCCTCTGGTTCCCACTCCTCTGCCATACTAGTTTAAACCCTCTAGAGTGGCAATGGTGTTATGGACCAGATTAAATCCCCTCAAAATATATTGAAAAGATAGACTACACACTAACTTCTTTCCATTTTAAAGGTAGGTGCCAGATGTTTTGTTCCAGATGCAATTCGAATGGTCAAACTACTGAATTTAAAGCAAAGCACACTTTATTCATACACTATCGTTAAAACATGACAAAAAGAGGAAATTGGAATAACTTAACTTTATTTACTATTAAATAGTAGATGTTCCAATATAGTAACGTCCAATAACCACACCCTTGGTAAAGTCAATAAAATAGATTGACTCACATGCAATTCTAGCAGCCCAGGAGGAAAAACATTGAGAAAACTCTGAGAGTATAGCAGGGAAGGATGTCCTGCAGTTTCCAAACCTGCTAAGACCCCAGCAACAACTGCTGAGAACTAAAACTAAAAATCTTGGTTTTGTGGGAGCTTGACCACACTCGTTTATGCTTGACCACACTCGTTTATGCTTCTATTGTTCCAGCTTAAAAAGAGATACCAGAAGGCCTCACAAGCTGTTTATTTTGAGTGTTGGCACCTCTCTTTCAAAATAAAAACAAAATGCCCCTCCAGAAAGATTTGTGGCTGTAAGAGTTGCTCCTTTTTGAGGTATTTTAGGTGTTGGAGATGATTTCCTTGTATTTCTGGATTAGCAATGACTGTTTTATATGCTGTTGCATTGTTTTGGAACTGGGGAAAAAAGTCAAAACAACAGCACTTTTAAAAGGGAGAAGAACAGCCAATAGGTAGCATATGGTCAGCGAAGGAGAGAGAGAGAAAGAAAACTGACACAGCGATGAATCTGCACAGTTACTGCCTTTGCTGTTTAAAATTCATCTATCTCTGGACATCAGAGTGTATCTAGGTAAACCTAACAAACAGCGAAATTCACAACTCATCTTGGAGGAACCTGTTTGGGAGAGGTCACAGCACAGAAACAGATAAGTGCATAATCGACAAGTGCTGTAAATCTACAATAGTGCATAGAGTAGATTCTTTCTTGATTATATGTTTTATTGAGATCTGTTGCTTGATTAAATTTTAAAAATATAAGCCCTAAGTATTAAGTTATCCTGGAGCAGTGTTTTTTAGAGCAATAAGACGGTGCTATTTTCTGTGTCTGTAGATTGTGAAGGAGCAAATATGGCCTTTAGCAGAGTGATATGCTCTTCTTGTTGGATGTGGGAGTTTACAGAGAGTTTACATGTTACTGAGGATTATATCTGCAATAACTGACTTTGGTTACGAATCCTATCAGATCGAATGGATCAGTTGGAGCGACACTTAGAGGCAATAAAGAATAGGAAGGGAGAAAAGATGCAGATACGGTTACATAGATGGGTTAACTCCAGTAACGGTAGGAGAGGTAGGCAGGTCCTGTGCAGGAGTCTTCTCTGGCGATCCCCATTTCAACAAGTATGCTGTTTTGGAAAATGTAGGGGATGATGAACTCTCGGGGAATGTAGCATGAACAGCCAAGTTTTTGGTGTCAAAACAGGCTCTAATGAAATGAGGGGTATGTCTGGTTCCAAGCGATTGATTGTATTGGGGGACTCTCCAGTCAGGGGGACAGACAGACACTTCTGCGGACAGCAGCGAAAACTCAGAATGGCGTGTTGCCTCCCTCGTGTCAGGATCAACGATGTCTCAGAGATGGTGCAGAATGTTCTCAAAGGGGAGAGGAGCCAGCAAGAGGTCATTGTACACTGGAACCAATGATATAGGAAGAGAAAAGGATGAGATTCTGAAGGGAAGAAATCGAAAGTTAGGCAGGAATTTAAAAAGGAGTTCCTCAAGGGTAGTAATATTTCGATTACTTGTGGTGCTATGAGCTACTGAGGGTACAAGAGAGGAGGGGGAATAGTGTTTTTGACAAGGGATAGCATGACAGCTGGACTTAGGGAGGAATTTTTGGAAATACATCCAGGGAAGTTATTTGGGTGTAACTGAGAAATAAGAGGGGGATGATCACCTTATTGGGATTGTATAATAGACCCCTTAATAGTCAGTGGGAAATTGAGAAACAAATTTGGAAGGAGATCTCAGTTATCTGTAAGAATAATAGGGCGGTTATGGTAGGGGATTTTAACTCTCCAAACATAGATTGGGACTGCCATAGTGTTAAGGGTTTAGATGGAGAGGAATTTGTTAAGTGTTTCAAGAAAATTTTCTGACTAAACATGTACCTACTTGAAAAGGTGCAAAACCTGACCTATTCTTGGGAAATAAGGAAGGTGACTGAGGTATCAGTGGGGGAGCACTTTGGGGCTAGCGATAATAATTCTATTAGTTTTAAAATAGTGATGGAAAAGGATAGACCGGATCTAAAGGTTGAAGTTCCAAATTGGAGGAAGGCTAATTTTGATGGTATTAGGCAAGAATTTTCAAAAACTGATTGGGGGCAGATGTTCGCAGGTAAAGGGACAGCTGGAAAATGGGAAGCCTTCAGAAATGAGACAACGAGAGTCCAGAGACAATATATTCCTGTTAGGGTGAAAGGAAAGGTAGGTATAGGGAATGCTGGATGACTAAAGAAATTGAGGGTTTGGTTAAGAAAAAGAAGTAAGCTTATGAACATAGAACATAGAACATAGAAGAATACAGTGCAGTACAGGCCCTTCGGCCCTCGATGTTGCGCCGATCCAAGCCCACCTAACCTATACTAACCCACTATCCTCCATATGCCTATCCAATGCCCGCTTAAATGCCCATAATGAGGGAGAGTCCACCACTGCTACTGGCAGGGCATTCCATGAACTCACGACTCGCTGAGTAAAGAACCTACCCCTAACATCTGTCCTATACCTACCCCCCCTTAATTTAAAGCTATGCCCCCTTGTAATAGCTGACTCCATACGTGGAAAAAGATTCTCACTGTCGACCCTATCTAAACCCCTAATCATCTTGTACACCTCTATCAAGTCACCCCTAAACCTTCTTTTCTCCAATGAAAGCAACCCCAAGTGCCTCAGCCTTTCCTCATACGATCTTTCTACCATACCAGGCAACATCCTGGTAAACCTCCTCTGCACCCGTTCCAGTGCCTCCACATCCTTCCGATAGTATGGTGACCAAAACTGCACACAATGCTCCAGATGCGACCGCACCAGAGTCTTATACAACTGCAACATGACCTCAGGACTCCGGAACTCAATTCCTCTACCAATAAAAGCCAGTACGCCATATGCCTTCTTCACCGCACTATTTACCTGGGTGGCAACTTTCAAAGATCTGTGTACATGGACACCAAGATCCGTCTGCTCATCCACACTACCAAGTATCCGACCATTAGCCCAGTACCCCATCTTTTTATTACTCTTACCAAAGTGAATCACCTCACACTTAGCTACATTGAACTCCATTTGCCACCTTTCAGCCCAGTTCTGCAGCTTATCTATATCCCGCTGTAACCTGCCACATCCTTCCTCACTGTCTACAACTCCTCCGACTTTCGTATCATCCGCAAACTTGCTCACTCAACCTTCTAACCCCTCCTCCAGGTCATTTATAAAAATGACAAACAGCAATGGTCCCAAAACAGATCCTTGCGGAACACCGCTAGTGACGGCACTCCAAGATGAACCTTTGCCATCAACTACTATCCTCTGTCTTCTTCCAGCCTGCCAACTCCAAATCCAAACCTCCAACTCACCCTCAATGCCATACCTCCGTAATTTTTGCAGTAGTCTACCATGGGGAACCTTATCAAACGCCTTACTAAAATCCATATACACCACATCTACTGCTTTCCCCTCGTCCACCTCCTTAGTCACCTTCTCAAAGAATTCAATAAGGTTTGTGAGGCATGACCTGCCCTTCACAAAACCATGCTGACTATCCTTGATCACATTATTCCTATCCAGATGTTCATAAATCCTATCCCTTACAATTCTCTCAAAGACTTTGCCCACAATAGAAGTGAGACTCACCGGCCTATAGTTACTAGGGTTATCCCTACTCCCCTTCTTGAACAAGGGAACCACATTTGCTAGCCTCCAATCTTCTGGCACTACTCCTGTAGACAACGAGGACATAAAAATCAAGGCCAATGGCTCTGCAATCTCCTCCCTTGCTTCCCAGAGAATCCTAGGATAAATGCCATCAGGCCCAGGGGACTTATCTATTTTCACCCTTTCCAGAATTTCCAACACCTCTTCTCTACATACCTCAAAGCCATCCATTCTACTTAATTGTGACTCAGTACTCACTTTGACAACAATGTCCTGTTCCTGATTGAATACTGACGAAAAGTATTCATTCAGTGTCTCCCCAATCTCTTCAGCGTCCACACGCAACGTACCACTACTATCCTTGACTGGACCTATTCCTACCCTAGTCATTCTTTTATTCTTGACATACCTTTGGAAAGCCTTAGGGTTTTCCCTAATCCTACCAACTAAGGACCTTTCATGTCCCCTCCTTGCTGCTTTTAGCTCTCCCTTCCTGGCTACCTTATAACTCTCAATCGCCCCAATTGAACCTTCACGCCTCATCTTTACATAGGCCGCCCTCTTCCATTTAACAAGGGATTCCAATTCCTTATTAAACCACGGCTCACTCACACGACCCTTTCCTCCCTGCCTGACGGGTGCATACTTATCAAGGACACTCAATAGTTGCTCCTTGAACAAGCTCCACATATCAATTACGCCCTTGCCTTGAAGCTAACTTTTCCAAGCCACACATCCTAAGTCATGCCTCACCGCATCATAATTTCCCTGCCTCCAGCTATAACTCTTGCCCTGTAGTGCACACTTATCCCTCTCCATCCCTAGTAAAAGTCACCGAATTGTGGTCACTGTCCCCAAAGTGCTCACCTACCTCTAATTCTAACACCTGGCCTGGTTCATTACCCAGAACCAAATCCAATATGGCCTCACCTCTTGTTGGCCTATCTACATATTGTGTCAGGAAACCCTCCTGCACACATTGGACAAACACTGACCCATTGAAGTATACACACTTCAAGCCACTTTCCTGTTTACAGGCACCCTCCTTTGAAATTGATGCCATGTTCCTAACCTCCCTACACTCCAGGTCCTGCACTCTAAAGCTACAGTCTGGGTTCCCATACCCCTGCAGAGTTAGTTTAAACCCCCCCCAAGAGCACTAGCAAACCTCCCATCAAGGATACTGGTGCCCCTCAGGTTCAGGTGCAGACCATCCTGTTTATAGAGGTCCCACCTTCCCCAAAAAGAACCCCAGTTATCCAAATACCGGAATCCCTCCCTCCTGCACCATCCCTGTAGCCACGCATTTAACTGTTCTCTCTCCCTATTCCTCGGCTCTCTATCACGTGGCACGGGTAACAAACCAGAGACAACTCTGTTCGTTCTAACTTTGAGCTTCCAACCTAGCTCCCTGAAAGCCTGCCTAACATCCTCCGCGCTCCTCCTACCTATGTCATTGGTGCCAATGTGGACCACGACTTCGGGCTGCTCCCCCTCCCCCTTAAGGACCCGGAAAACACGATCAGAGACATCACGTACCCTTGCACCTGGGAGGCAACATACCAAACGCGAGTCTCTCTCGTTCCCACAAAACCGCCTATCTGTGCCCCAAACTATCGAGTCCCCAATTACTATTGCTCTGCTCTTCTCCACCCTTCCCTTCTGAGTAACCGGGACAGGCTCCGTGCCAGAGGCCTGAGCCCCGTTACTTACCCCTGGTAAGTCGTCCTCCCCACAAGTATCCAAAACGGTATACTTGTTCTTGAGGGGAACGGCTGCAGGGGGTCCCTGCTCTGGCTGCTTCCTCCCAGTCCCCCTCACTGTCACCCATCTATCTGCCATCTTTGGAGTTACTACTTCCCTAAAGCTCCGATCTATGACCCCCTCTGCCTCCCGAATGATCCTAAGTTCATTCAACTCCAGCTCCAGTTCCCTAACACGGTCTTGGAGGAGCTGGAGATGGGTGCACTTCCTGCCAGTGTAATCAGCAGGGACGTCCATGGCATCCCTCACCTCAAACATGTTGCAAGAGGAACATTGCACTGCCTTCACTGCCATCTCTCTGAAAGTAACCTTTTATATAAAAAAAACTGGGTCTAAAGAATACAACAAGCAAAATGCAGCACTTACCTACTTACCACAACGGGTCTTATTATTTAGGTTAGAGGAGGAGGGCGGGTGGGAGACACCACCTCTGTAGTGCCTCAGGTTCTTCTCCTGCGCATTTTTAATGGGGAAAAAAAACCTACCCGGCTGCCCCTCTGGTCTTCGTCACTTCCCCCTGCTGCTCCCGCTCTTTCTGTAAAGAGAGAAAAAAAAACACCGCTGCCCGCTACCGGTAAGTAATTTTAAAACAAACTGTCTTACCTTAGCTGCTGCTCGCACTCAAAGTGACCGTTGGCGTCGAAGGGTGAGTATTTATACTCACTGCTTTCCTTCCCGGCTGCCCCTCTGGTCTTCGTCACTTCCCCCTGCTGCTCCCATTCTTTCTGCTAGGTATAGACAAGATAGATTGAGTGAATCCTCAGAGTATAAAGACCATAGGAGTATACTTAAGTGGGAAATCAGGAGAGCATAATGGAGACATGAGATAGCTTTGGCAAATAGAGTTAAGTAGAATCTAAAGGGTTTTTACAAATAAGTTAAGGACAAAAGGGTAACTAAGGAGAGAATAGGGCCCCTCAAAGATTAGCAAGGCAGCCTTTATGTGGAAGTTCAGGAGTTGGTGTGATACTAAAGGACTATTTTGCTTCAGTGTTTACTGTGGAGAAGGACATGGAAGATATAAAATGTAGAGAAATAGATGATGACATCTTGAAAAATGTCCATATTACAGGGGAGGAAGTGCTGGAAGTCTTGAAATGCATAAAAGTGGACAAATCCCCAGGACCCTTGCTGAGATATTTCTATCATTGATAAACACAGGTGAGGTGCTGGAAGACTGGAGGTTGGCTAGAGTGTAACCACTATTTAAGAAAGGTGGTAAGGACATGCCAGGGAAATATAGACCAGTGAGCCTGACACCAGTGGTGGGCAGGTTGTTGGAGGGAATCCTGAGGGACAGGATTTACACGTATTTGGAAAGGTAAGATTTAATCAGGGATAGTCAATATAGCTTTGTGCGTGGGAAATCATGTCATACTAACTTAATTGAGTTTTTTTAAAGAAGTAACAAAGAGGATTTATGAGGGCAGAATGGATTATGTGATATATATGGACTTCAGTAAGGAATTTGACAAGGTCCCCCATGGGAGACTGTTTAGCAAGGTTAGATCTCATGGAATACAAGGAGAACTAGCCATTTGGATACAGAAAGGGCTCAAAGTTAGAAGACCTCAAAGGTGGTGGTGGAGGGTTGTTTTTCAGACTGGAGACCTGTGGCCAGTGGAGTGCCACAAGGAACATGCTGGGTCCACTACTTTTCATCATTGATATAAGTGATTTGGATGTGAACACAGGAGGTATAATTAGTAAGTTTGCAGATGACACCAAAACTGGCAGTGTAGTGGACAGCGAAGAAGGTTACCTCAGACTACAACACGATCTTGATCAAATGGGCCAATGGCTGAGGAGTGGCAGATGGAGTTTAATTTGGATAAATGTGAGGTGCTGCATTTTGGGAAAGCAAATCTTAGCAGGACTTATACACTTAATGGTAAGGTCCTAGGGAGTGTTGCTGAACAAAGAGACCTCGGAGTGCAGATTCAAAGCTCCTTGAAAGCAGAGTCGCAGGTAGATAGGATAGTGAAGAAGGCTTTTAGTATGCTTTCCTTTATTGGTCAGAGTATTGAGTGCAGGAGTTGAGAGGTCCTGTTGCAGCTGCACAGGACATTGGTTTGGCCACTGTTGGAATATTGCGTGCAAGTCTGGTCTCCTTCCTATCGGAAAGATGTTGTGAAACTTGAAAGGGTTCAGAAAAGATTTACAAGGATGTTGCCAGGGTTGGAGGATTTGAGGTATCGGGAGAGACTGAATAGGCTGGGGCTGTTTTACCTGGAGCATTGGAGGCTGCGGGGTGACATTATTGAGGTTTATTATAGAGGGGCATGGATAGGGTAAATTGACAAGGTCTTTTCCCTGGGGTGGGGGAGTCCAGAACTAGAGAGCATAGGTTTAATGGTGAGAGGGGAAAGATGTAAAAGGGATCCAAGGGACAACGTTTTCACACAGAGGGTAAGACCATAAGACACAGGAGTGGGAGTAAGGCCATTTGATCTATTGTGTCCACTCTGCCATTTAGTCGTGGCTGATGGGCATCTCAGTGCCACTTACCCGTTCTCTCCCTGTATCCCTGAATTCCTTGTGAGATTAAGAATTTATCAATGTCTGCCTTGAAGACATTTAATGTCCTGACCTCCACTGCGCTCTGTGGCAATGAATTCCATAGGTCTGCCCTTCTCTGGCTGAAGAAATGTCTCCTCATTTCTGTTTTAAATTGACCCCCTCTAATTCTAAGGCTGTGCCCACGGGTCCTAATTTACCTGTCTGATGGAAACAAATTCCCAGTGTCCACCCTTTCTAAGCCATGCATTATCTTGTAAGTTTCTATTACATGCCCCCTCAACCTTCTGAACTCTAATGAACACAATCCCAGGATCCTCAGCCGTTCATCGTATGTGAGGCCTACCATTCCAGGGACCATCCATGTGAATCTTTGCTGGAAATGCTGCAGTGCCTTCCTGAGGTGTGGGGCCCAAAACTTGATACAGTATTCTAAATGGGACCTAACTCGAGCTTTATAAAGTCTCAGTAGCACATTGCTGCTTTTACATTCCAACCCTCTTGAGATAAATGACGACATTGCATTTGCTTTCTTAACCGTAGACTCAATCGGTAAGTCAAGCTTTAGAGAATCCTGTACTAGCACTCCCAGATCCCTTTGTACTTTGGCTTTAGGAATTTTTTCACCATTTAGAAAATAGTCTGTCCCTATATTCTTTTTTCCAAAGTGCAAGACCTCACATTTGCTCACTTTGAATTTCATCAACCATTTCTTGGACCACTCTCCTAAACTGTCTAAATCTTTCTGCAGCCTCCCCACCTCCTCAGAACTACCCGTCTGTCCACCTAACTTTGTATCATTGGCGAACTTCGCCAGAATGCTCCCAGTCCACTCATCCAGATCATCAACACTGAACCCTGCAGGACACGACTTGTCACTGGCTGCCATTCCAAAAAAGAACTTTTATCCCAACTCTCTGCCTTTTGTCAGACAGCCAAAGCTCAATCCATGCCAGTAGCTCATCTCGAACATCATGGGCCCTCACCTTACTCAGCAGCCTTCTGCACGGCACCTTATCAAAGGCCTTTTGGAAGTGTAGGTAGATAATATCCGCTGGGTTTCTCTGGTCTAACCTACTTGTTACCTCTTCAAGGAATTCTAACAGGTTTGTCAGGCACGACCTCCCTTTACTAAATCCATGCTGACTTGTTGCAATCTGACCCTGGGCTTCCAAGAATTTAGAAATCTCATCCTTAACGATGGATTCTATAATTTTACCTGCAACCAAGGTTCGGCTAATTGGCCTATAATTTTCCATCTTAATCCTTTCTTGAACAAGGGAGTTACAACAGCAATTTACCAATCATCTGGGACTTTCCCTGACTCCAGTAATTTTTGAAAGATTATAATCAATGCCTCTGCTATTTCCACAGCCACCTCCCTCAGAACTCTAGGATGTAGCCCATCGGGGCCAGGAGATTTATCAATTTTTAGACCTTTTAGCTTTTCTAGAACACTCTCTTTTGTAATGGCTACCATATTCAACTCTGCCCCTTGACTCTCCTTAATTGTTGGGATATTACTCATGTCTTCCACTGTGAAGACTGACATAAAGTATTTAAGTTCATTAAGCATTTATTTTCTTATCTCCCATCACGAGCCTTCCTGCATCAATTAGGAGTAGCCCAATTTCTACTTTTGCCTCTCGTTTGTTTCTTATGTATTGAAAGAAACTTTTACTATTATTTCAATATTGCTGGCTAGCTTATCTTCATATTTGATCCTCTCCTTCCTTATTTCTCTCTTTGAGTCTTCCCAGTCTTCTGATTTCTCAATGCTCTTGGTCAGTTTATGGGCTCTCTTTCTTTCTATGATACATTTCCTGACTTCCTTTGTCAGCCATGGCTGTGTAATCCAAACATGCCCCCCGTCCCCGGATAATCTTTCGTTTCTTTGGGATGAACCTCTGTACTGTGTCCTCAATTACATGCAGAAACTCCTGCCATTGGTCCTCTACTGTCTTCCCCACTAGGCTCTGCGTCCAGTCGATTTTCGTTAATTCCTCCCTCATTTAACTGTATTTAACTGTAACGCCATTACATCCGATTTTGCCTTCTCTTTTTCGAATTGCAGTCTGCACTCTACCATATTATGATCACTGCCTCCAAAGTGTTCCTTACTTTAAGATCTTTTATAAATATGGCTCATTACATTATACTAATTCCAGAATAGCCTGCTCCCTTGTGAGCTCCATCACAAGGTGTTCCAAAAAGCCATCCTGTCAGCATTCCATGAATTCCCTTTCTTTGGATCCACTGGCAACATTATTCACCCAGTCCATTTGCATATTGATGTCCCCCATGGTCACAGTGACCTTGCCTTTCTGACATGCCCTTACTATTTCCTGGTCCATCTTGCTTCCCTGGTCCTGACCACTGCTGGGAGGTCTGTACGCAACCCCCATTATTGTTTTTTTGCCTTTGTGGTTCCTCAACTCCACCCACACAGACTCCACATCATCTGACCCTGTGTTGCTCGGTGCCATACATTTAATTTCATTCTTGACTAACAAGGCAACCCTGCCCCCTCTGCCCACCTCCCTGTGTTTTCGACAAGTTGTAAATCCTTGCATGTTTAACTGCCAGTCCTGAATCCCCTGCAACCAACGTCTCTGTGATGCCTACCACATCATAATCATTCACGATTTTTTTTGCTGTTAATTCATCTACTTTGTTCCGAATACTACGAGCATTCAGGTAAAGCACCTTAATGCTAATTTTCTTATCCTCATGATTTCCATCACCTCTAGTAGTATGTCCTAAGTTATCCTTCCTTTTTGCTTCATTCTTAGTCTGCCTCAAACTTAAAATTGCACCCATGCTAACCTGCTGCTTATCTTTCTACTTGACTCCATATTCGCTGTTGTTTTCCATTTCCCTTCCCCCGACTCACAAGTTTAAAGTCCTAGTGATCACCCTATTTATTCTTTTCACCAGAACACTGGTTTCACATCAGTTCCGGTGGAGACCATCCCATCGATACAGATCTCCCCGATGCCAAAACTGATGCCAATGTCCCATGAAATGGAATCCCTCTTTCCCACAGCAATCTCTCAGCCACGTGTTTATTTCTCTAATTTTCTTACCCCTGTGCTAATTAGCATGTGGCATAAGGTGATGCGTGTATGGAATGAGCTGCCAGAGGAAGTGGTGGAGGCTGGTACAATTGCAACATTTAAAAGGTGTCTGGATGGGTATTTGAGTAGGAAATGTTTAGAGGGCTACGGGCCAAGTGTTGGCAATTGGGACTAAATTAGGTTGGGATATCTGGTTGGCAGTTACGAGTTGGGCGAAAGGGTTTGTTTCCATGCTGTACATCTCAATAACTCTATGACAGTAAAAGCCATAGTATTGTCGTACTGGCAAACCTCCCTGCCTGGACATTGGTGCATTTTTCTGGTCATATTCCAGGAACAGAATGACTGAATGAAACTCCACCATTTATGTTCTGATCTGAAGCGAGAGTCTTTCAGATCTCTCAATCCTGCCACCATCACCTCTCTGCTATAGGGTTTATGTTGTGTATGTCTGTGTCTGTGTCTGTGATGTTGGGGGGTTTGAATTCCTCCAGGAAGACATCTTGTGCTAGACTGGGAGAAAGTGAACACTGCAGATGCTGGAGATCAGAGTTGAAGATTGTGGTGCTGGAAAAGCACAGCTGGTCAGGTAGCATCTGAGGAGCAGGAGAGTTGACATTTTGAGGATAATCTCTTCATCAGGAATGATGATTCAATCCTGAAGAAGAGCCGATTCTCCTGCTTCTCAGATGCTGCGTGACTGGCTGTGCAAAAAGCACACTCTTTGATCTTGTGCTAGACATCATGTGCAAATACTGTTGGACATCAGTGGTCACACCTCCTTGACAGAAAGCAGATCCAGTTACAGTGGCAAGGGAACCTCAAAAACTGGGGATTTCCCTGCTGTTGCAGCCTTCATCTGTCATTGCAGCCATTGATATCATGAAAATAATTTCTGCCTGAATTATCATTGAGGATAATTTTAGGATTGTGCCTTGTCTGGTTCCTGCCCTCTCACTTTACTGCCTGAGATGGCCCTGCCAGGAGTTCAGAAGTCCCAATGGCATCACTCTTGATCTACGGAACACTCAAATCTCTTCACTATCACAAGGTGGTAGTCCACGGCAAGGATGTCTGGGAATCAGTTATTTCAGTTGGCTGGACAGCTGGTTTGTGTTGCAGAGTGATGCCAAAAGCATGGGTTCTGTTCTCACACCGACGGAGGTTACCATCAGGGTGTCCCTTTTGTGACCTATGGTCTGGTAGGTTTATGGCATGGATTGCCACCTTGCCGCAGTGGAGAAGCTTGCATGTTCCATTGATCCTGAGATTGATGCCGTTAGGAGTTCTCAACCCATGCTGGTTTGGAAGCCTATGGTATTACCTCCCAACAGAACAAAATCATGAAGTTACCCCAGTGAAGGAACTTTCAGATCTCCTTCATGGTCACTGTGTATAATCTGGAGAGGGAAACAGTCTAAAACCTCACTCTGGAAGGCAGGCAAGGTCATTAAGGTACTTGGTGAATAATTTCTGTTCATTTACCCGTGTCTGTGCAGAAACTCATGTTGACAACTGAAACCACATGCATGTAGCAAGGTCGTTTTTGATGCAGCTTCAATCATATAAAATTCATCTCTTTAGGAGGGTAAATGGACCATTGCCGAATTATGGTTAATATTAGATTAATCTGTTTCTTACAGGAGGAACACTTCAACCTGGTGGGGCCACCATCTCATGTGATGATCTTGTGATACTAGCGGAAGCAATGTTTGCATATACCTGTACCCCTTTAGAGGTACGTGTTAAGATTTTTACAGCAAATATTTCAAGTCGGGACTTTGTATTGAAAAGGTGCACCAATTATTTAGTTTGCCGCAATATTTGAAACTTTAAAATGCTTGTTTAGTTTAGCAACATGGAGAAAAAAAGGAATTAAAATCCATAATAAGAACAGAAGGTGATGGAAATGCTCAGCAAGTCTGGTAACATTCTCTTAGAGAGAGACAGAGATAAGGTGGAATTTAATGGTTATATTCATGGACTTGTTCCGTGGAGCTGATAGCAGCCTTGCAACAGCCATCTCCCAGAGCGCTGTCTGGTTTTGATCCCAGCCCTGCAGTTTGCTGGCTTCAGACATGGTTTCCCAGGCCCTGCAAAGAGAATTCTTCATAGGAATCTCTCCTGCAAGACAAATGTCCCACCTGCAAGCAGAGCTGGCTGACCATTCTTCAGTATTGGCAGTGCTATTTTCAGTGGAGGCCACTACTGGTACCTCAGAAGGCGCAAGGCAGAAGATCATCCTTGGAATCTCTGTAACACAAGTAAGGAGGAGTAGAACTGCAGGGGTCAATGAAGGAGGCCCCAAGGAGAGGAAGACAAGAGAAGGGGTGTCAGTGTAAAGAGGCAGATATTCCTGTGGATCTCTCCTTTTCCACTAGCTTATGACAGGCAACGTCTAGCACACAGGTTCTATAGGCCAGGAGACATAGAATCATAAGAGTCATACATACCAAAACTGCTTTCCAGCACTTGGCCCATTGCCTTGAATGTTATGATATTTCAAGTGCTTATTCAAGTACTTTTAATGTTGAGGTTTCCTGCGTCTACTACTCTTCCAGATAGTGCATTCCGGAGTGCTACCACCTTCTGGGTGAATAAAATATTTCTTTAAACTCCCTCTAAACTTGTTGCCTTTTACCTTTAAAATTATGGTCCCTTGTTATTGACCTTTTAACTAAGTTGAACAGCTGCTTTCTTCCCACTCTGTTTCGTAATCAGCCTTCTCTACTCTACAGAAAACAACCCAAGCCCATTCAGTCTCTCTTCATAGCAGAATGGTTCAAACCCAGGCAATATCTGGTGAATGTCTTCAGCACTCACTTCAGTGCAATCACATTCTTCCCAAAGAGTGGTATACATAATTGCCCACAGTACATCAGCTGTGATCTAACTAAAGTTTTGCACAGCTCCTACATGGCCCACCCTTCTCTTATAATCTATGCCATGACTAATAAAGGCAAGTCTTCTGTATACCTTAACTACTGTATTAACCTGTGAACAAGCACCCAAAGATTCCTCTGTTCCTGAGTTTCCCAGTGTCCTGCTTTGCACTGCGTACACCTTGTCTTGTTATTTCTTCTAAAGTTTATGGCCTTACACCCATCTGCTACTGATTTATTCAATCAATCCATATATATCCCCTGTAACATAAGACCCACTATTAACCAAATGGCCAACTTCATGTGATCCACAAACTTAACTATTAAACCAGCCTCCACCCTCTTCGCAAACGATAAGGGACCCAGCATTGATGCTTGTGGAATGCTAATGGGCACTGGCCTCCAGTCACACAAACTGCCTTCTACCATCACCCTCTGTTTCCATCACTAAGTCAACTTTGCATTCATCTTGCCAAGTTACTTGGCTCCCATCTGCCTTTATGTTCTTTATCAGTGTCCAATGTAGGATCTTGTCAAAGGCTTTACTGAAGTCCATATAAACTACATCAACTGCATTACAATTGTCAAACACTTAGTTACCTCTTCCAAAACTTCCAGCAGATTTGTTAGGCATGACTTCAGTCTGAAAAAGTCAAGCTGATTATCCCTGATCAAACCTTGCCACTTCAAGAGGAGATGCATTCTGTCCTTCAGAATTTTCTCCATTGGTTTGCCAACCACTGATGTGAGACTCATTAGTTTATACTACCCTTCTTGAAAAATGGAACCACGTTGTCATCCTCTGGCACGTCCTTTGGCCAGAGAGGAATTTGATCCATCACCCATGTAATTTCATCCCTCCCCTCCCAAGCAGCCTGGGATACAACTAATTCAAAACAGGGGATTTGTCAACTTTTAAGCCTGCCAACAATCTGCATATAACATAGAGCATAGATCAGTATAGCATAGGAATAGGCCCTTTGACTCACGATGTCTGTGCTGATCATGATACCATTCTAAATTAATCTAATATGTCTGCACGTGTTCTATATCCCTCTATTCCCTATCTTTTTGCCATGTCTGTTTAAACGCCTCTTAAATGTTGCTATCATTTCTGCTTTTACCCCCTCCCCTGGCAGCACAATCCAGGCACCTACAAACCTCAGTGTAAATAAAAAATCTCTCAATTTAAACCTATGCCTTTAGTATTTGGTATTTCTACCCTGGGAAAAAGACTCTGACTATCTACCCAATTCATACCTCGCATAATTTTATATGCTTCTATCAAGTCGCTCCTCAGCATCCGAGGATCTAGTGAAAAAATCCAGCCTCTATTACTTCCTCACTCCCTATGTTAATCTGCTCAAGAATGCCACAGTTGGTCACCCTAAATTCTGTACTCTCATCTTCCTCCCTCTTAGTGAATGCAGAAGTGAAGTATTCATTTAACACCCTATCACTGTTCACCATTTTCAAGCACAGATTGCCCTTGATCTCTAATGGGCTGTATTATTTCCTGTTATCCTCTTCATCTTAATATACTTATAGAATACCTTCAAATTCTCCAGAGTTTACCCACCAGAGTTTTCTCTTGTCCCCTCTTTGGTTTCATAATTGCTTTCCTTAGCTCCTCCCCTCACTTTCAAAACACCACGAGTCCCTCTGTTGATTTGTTCCCTTTGTATCTGCTAAAAGTCTTTCCTTTCCTTCTTATCCAGTTCTGAATACTCCTAGATATCATGGCTGTCTAGGCTTGTTGCTTCCACATTTCACCTGAAAGGGAAAATGTTGCACTTGTCCTCTCATCTATTCCTTTTTGAATGCCTTCTACTGTTCTGTTGTAGTTTTTCCCACAAGTAGCTGTTTCCAATCTACTTTGCCAGACCCTACATTATTTTAATTAAATCTGCCTTCCCACAATCTGAAGGCTTTTATTTCAGAACATAGTTTTCCTTTCCTGTAACAAACTTAAATCATACTTTGTTGTGGTTGCTGTCACTTAAATGCACCTCTTCTGCTACCTCGACTACCAGCTTTGTTCCCCAGAATTAGGTTGAGCAGCGTACCATCCCACATTGGGTCTTCTATGTGTTGGCATAAAAAGCTCTCCTAAATACATTGCAAAAATCAAACTTGTCTAAAATCTTTACATTGTGATCATCCCAATTAATGCTGGAGAATTTGAAATTCCCTAAAATAATTAACCTATTTTAGTATTATTATTTTTAAACGCCTCAGTGAATTGCCTAAATATTTGCTTCTCTAGTGCTGGCTGGCTGACTGCTGCAAATGTATTACAGGGTCCCAAACAATGTATCTGCCCCCTTTTTATTTGTAAGCTTTATCTTTTTAAAGTTAAAAAATCATACAACACCAGGTTATAGTCCAACAGGTTTAATTGGAAACAAACTAGCTTTCGGAGCGACGCTCCTTCATCAGGTGACAGTGGAAGGCTCAATCTTAACACACAGAATTTATAGCAAAAATTTACAGTGTGATGTAACTGAAATTATACATTGAAAAATTGATTAAGTCTTTCATCTATTTGAATACCATGAAAGTTTCACTTCTTTCATGTGTAAATCACAAAACAAGTCCTCCAAGGCAAGCAGAGGCTGATAACTAAGTTTGGTACCCATAGGGAGGGCCTCAACCGGGACTTTGGGTTCATGTCACATTACAGGTGACAACCATTGCACTATATATATACACACACACAGACACTCCTCCACACACACTCACGATCTTCTCTCTCTCTCACGGACACACATATACACAGACACCAACAGACATACATTCCCACATGCACTCCCTGACAGACTTAAGACACTACACTCAGTACACACACACACATACACTTTCTCACACTCACAACCCCCAACCCAAAAAAACACACTCACACAGACAGACAAAGACCCACATGCACACATATATTTTGTGGGGTGAATTTGTACTTGCAGGGTTACATTGTATTTTGCTCAAAAACTGCATGCATTCATGTAAAACTCCGTTATCTCACTTTTTAGATTAGAATCAATCTAAACATCGTGGCGTAGTCAGAGAAACAGGGGGCTAACACCTTCAACATATTGTCTAGCTATCACCCATTGTTAACAGCTAACCTGAGAATGCACTTAAAAAAAAGGTTTTGTAATTTACACATGAAAGAAGTGAAACTTTCATGGTATTCAAACAGATGAAAGACTTAACAATCAATTTTTCAATGTATATTTTCAGTTACATCACACTGTAAATTTTTGCTATAAATTCTGTGTGTTAGGATTGAGCCCTCCACTATCACCTGATGAAGGAGCATCGCTCCAAAAGCTATGTGCTTCCAATTAAACCTGTTTGACTATAACCTGGTGTTGTGTGATTCTTAACTTTGTACACCCCAGTCCAACACTGGCATCTCCAAATCATATCTTTTAAAGCTTCATTTCAAGACCCTTCCAAGGTATTGTCCCTTCCTACTGCAGTAACTGACACCTTAACCAATAATGCAACACCACCTACTCTTTTACACTCTACCCTGTCTTGCCTGAAGATCCGATACCCTGGAGTGTTCAGTTGCCAGTCTTCCCCTTCTCTCGACCACATCTGTGATGGCAGCACTAGTACAATTTGACATGGCCTCCAGCAGATGCTCAAGTTCCAAGACTCCGCACTCAAGCTGTTTGTACTGGTGGCACTTCCCACACACTCACCCACGCAGCCAGAAGCATCTAGGAATTTTAATATCCTGTCAATAGCACAATAGATTGGCTTCAGCTCGCCTGTCACATTCCATTAAATTTAAAAAAAACCTTATATTTAAAGCAATGGGAGACCCAAATTCAAAAGGCTAAAAAAAACTATGGAAACAGTTAAAGACAACGTGTCTGTATTAAAAGTGTAAATTTCAGTAGAATATTTTAAAATGATTAGTTTAGATTAGATTAGATTTCCTACAGTGTGGAAACAGGCCCTTCGGCCCAACTAGTCCAGACTGACCCTCCGAAGAGTAGCCTAACCCAACCAGACCCATTCCCCCTAACTAATGCACCTAACTCTACGGGCAATTTTAGCATGGCCAATTCACCTAACCTGCACATCTTTGGACTGTGGGAGGAAACCGGAGCACCCGGAGGAAACCCACGCAGACACGGAGAGAATATGGAGTTCAATGTAGCTAAGTGTGAGGTGATTCACTTTGGTAAGAGTAACAAAAAGATGGGGTACTGGGCTAATGGTCGGATACTTGGTAGTGTGGATGAGCAGAGGGATCTTGGTGACCATATGTATACAGATCTTTGAAAGTTGCCACCCAGGTAAATAGTGCGGTGAAGAAGGCATATGGCGTACTGGCTTTTATTGGTAGAGGAATTGAGTTCCGGAGTCCTGAGGTCATGTTGCAGTTGTATAAGACTCTGGTGCGGCCGCATCTGGAGTATTGTGTGCAGTTTTGGTCGCCATACTATAGAAAGGATGTGGAGGCACTGGAATGGGTGCAGAGGAGGTTTACCAGGATGTTGCCTGGTATGGTAGGAAGATCGTATGAGGAAAGGCTGAGGCACTTGGGGTTGTTTTCATTGGAGAAAAGAAGGTTTAGGGGTGACTTGATAGAGGTGTACAAGATGATTAGGGGTTTAGATAGGGTTGACCGTGAGAACCTTTTTCCACGTATGGAGTCAGCTATTATGAGGGGGCATAGCTTTAAATTAAGGGGTGGTAGGTACAGGACAGATGTTAGGGGTAGGTTCTTTACTCAGCGAGTCGTGAGTTCATGGAATGCCCTGCCAGTAGCAGTGGTGGACTCTCCATCTTTATGGGCATTTAAGCGGGCATTGGATAGGCATATGGAGGATAGTGGGCTAGTGTAGGTTAGGTGGGCTTGGATTGGCGCAACATCGAGGGCTAAAGGGCCTGTACTGCGCTGTATTCTTCTATGTTCCATGTTCTATGTTCCACACAGACAGTAGCCCGAGGCTGGAATCGAACCCGGGTCCCTGGCACTGTGAGGCAGCAGTGCTAACCACTGAGCCACTGTGCTGCCCCATGGTAAAGAATAGTAGAAATTTCAGAAAAGGTAGAAAAGAGAAATACTCACCTGCTAATTATTTATCTGTGATGTCACACTGGCATAGAACATAGAATGTTACAGCGCAGTACGTGTCCTTCGACCCTTGATGTTGCACCGACCTGTGGAACCAATCTGAACCCATTACACTATTCCATTTTTATCCATATGTTTATCCAATGACCATTTAAATGCCCTTAAAGTTGGTGAATCTACTACTGTTGTAGGCAGTGCATTCCCCCCCCCCCCCACTACTCTGAGTTAAGGAACTACCTTTGACATCCGTCCTATATATATCACCCCACAATTTAAAGCTATGACCTCTTGTGCTTGCCATCACCATCTGAGGAAAAAGGCTGTCACTGTCCACCCTATGTTTCACTTAACATGTTCACTTAATGTCACAAGGCTGCTGTGGCCTATCTCTCAGTTCCTTTCCCTGTAGTGGAGTGAGAACCAATTCCTACACGGCAAGGAAGGGCAAAAGCAAACGCAAACAAGCGAACAAACACCTGTTCCACATTCCCCTAACTCACCACTAACTAAACTCCCCAGCCTTGCACTCGATCTTCAACTGTGTTCATTTATAAAGCTGCACTTAAGAACTCCTAAAGCACTTAGAATTTATACATACGTGATCTGTTTCGACAGAACTGGTTTAGTCCTATTGGCTTGCTACCTATTGAGCTTACACAATGGAGGGTAATGCCACCCTACCTAAGCCTAAAATTCAGTTGACAAAAAAGAAACTCACCACTTAAACACCACTTTCCAAATGCTTTTAATAATACACTACATTAGAGTAAAACACAAAATTTAAATTCAGAAGTCCAAAATTTACATTGTACCTCACCACTGACCAAATCCCACAGACTTGCACTTGATCTTCAGTTGCACTCATTGCCCAACTTGTTGGACCTATTTATGAAGCACTGCAGGCAGGGGCTGTGGATCTTCAGAAAGATTGTTGCATACCTGTGAAAACAGGATTTTCAGACTACTGAACTGAGGACATGTGGAGGTCATGTCTCAGCCATGGACCTTTGTGCCATTGGATCCTGTCAGTGTTGACTACATTGGACATTAGGGAAATCATCTGGTCTATGACAACCAAAGCCTTTCCTGGCAAGGCAGAAAAAAAAGCATGATCAACCCCAACCAACTGTGTCCATTTGATTCACAAACATCTCTACTGCAGATCCTTTCTGGCAGTCACTTGATCTTACACCAAAATTGTAGAACCTGCTACCGAAGACTTTTGGCTGAGTCTGGCTGCAGTTTTGCAAAAGGTGACCACATTCTGAAGGTAGTTGCCATTTGCAATCTCATTGTGGTCTCTATGCAGAATCCTTCGGCCTCAATAATAGTGATGAAACTTCTTGATTTATTCTCATTTGATTTGATTTATTGTTGTCACGTATACCTAAGTATGGTGAAAAGTTTTGTTTTGCATGCAGTACAGGCAGGTCATGACATACAAGGATATACAGCTCATAGGGTAATTGAATAGAGTGAGGCATACAAAGTTATGGCTGCACAGGATGTGTACAAAAGGAAGATCAACATTTAGATTTGAAATTTCAGAGGTCCATTCAGCAGCCTAATGGTCAGGCTTTGGTAAAGTTAAGGATATTTCATGAGGCATTGGGAAAAGTGGGCATACTCTCAATCTGCAAATCTTCCACAGTTCTCCAATAAGAAATACAAGCAGGGAATGCTTCAGGAGGTTGCCAAACAATAAGTTGTAAAACCCATTCTAGTGAATGTTGATCCAAGTTTTCCACATTAACCTTTCAGAAGTGAAAGGATTGTCATGGAGTAGAAGGTCCAATTAGAGATTCATTGATGAAGGCAGATAGCATGCCTGGGATACAAAATGTATACTTTGCATTGGATTTATCAAGCCAGAAGACTTTGCCAAAGCTATGATAAACCTAGAATTTGTTGGGCTACTGGAAGAGATAAATAAAAGGCAAAGGGGAGGTATTGGAGACTGAGTACTTAAATTACATTAATCATTTGCTCCAAATGAGATGCTGCTAGGTTACTGGGGAAAGTAGTAGTAGAAATTGTGGAGAGACCACTGTCTTCCAATTCTTCTTCTTAGATATGTGTGTGGTGCCAAAAGACAATGTGATTAATACTTTTGCATCCTCCTTCAAAAAGAGAAAGATAAACCCGTTAATTTCTGACTTGTCAGTATGACATAATTGGTTGTAAAACCGTTGCAAAACCCCCATAAGAAAATCAACATCCACTTGGACAAATGCAGATAAATGAAGAGCAAGCAGAGATTTTTATCAGGTAAATGCATGCTTGATTTGCTTGCTTGTGTTGTTTTATGAAGAAGATGAATATGGGGAATGCAGTTTATGTTATGTACATGAACTTTGATGAGGCCCTTGATAAATCAACATAGAGGAAAATGCTGATGGCTCTCAAGGGAAGTGGAGGAGTCTGGCTTGCAGAGGATTTTGTATTTCCTGTTGTGCTGCAGATTTGGTAGAAGTACAATTGTAACTGATATTGAGGCTGCACCTTTGTGTGAGCAGATCATCTCATCAAATCCTCTTTTCTCCCTGTGAGGTTGTAGCAGTACTCGCTGCTAAATCCAGGAACTCTCACTCTAGAGTACTTCTAGAAACTTTGCAATTGTAGTTCCCTTTTCCTTTAATTGGTGTTTGACTTTTTGAGTAGTACAGTACAAGTGCGTAACCCCTTTTGCAATTAAATGTTTTGTTGAGTGATTTGCAAATTTTTTGAATGGATCTGTTTGGTCCATATTTGGTTATTGGTATTGTGTCAACTGATAGGGCTACATTAGACCATCAAGCCCGCTTACAATTTGAAAACCTCTGTCGACTGTCTTTTCAAACCTTCTTCTTGCAAGGAAAACCTTTCCAGCCTCATAGACTCTCTGCAGTGTGGAAACAGGCCATTTGGTTCAACAGGTCTACACCGACCCTCCGAACAGTAATCCACTCAGACCTCTTCCCTTACCCTATTACTCTACATTTACTCCTAACTAATGCACCTAACCTACACATCCCTGAACACTTTGGGCAATTAGCATAGCCAATCCATCGAACCTGCACATCTTTGGACTGTAGGAGGAAACTGGAGCACCCAGAGGAAACCCACGCAGACACCGGGAGAATATGCAAACTCCAAGCAGATAGTTGTCCGAGGTTGGAATTGAACCTGGGTTCCTGGTGCTGTGAGGCAGCAGTGCTAACCACTGAGCCACCTGTGCTACTTCAAAATATCCTCATAACTGAAATTTCCTTTCCTAGGACTATTCTTGTAAATTGTTTCTGCACTCTCTCTAACACATTTGTTTTGTCAATGCAATTGAAAATTTTTATTTCCATTTCTAGGGCTGTAGTCCAGATATCGACATGGTTGTGGATGCTGTTCTTTTTCTGTGGCAGAAGTGCAAGACAGTTCTACAGAAAGGCAACTTTGGGGTTACTGGTTCCACAAAATTTTTAAAGAAGCTTGATAACCTTGGAAAGGTACGAGCAATTATTAACCTCCAGATTTAATATATGAGGCATGACAAATGCAAAACGCTGTGCTTGTAGGAAATTTGTAATAAAAATAGAAATGCTGGAAGTACTCAGTAGTTGAGGTGAGAATGTTAGATAGAGAAACAATTTACATTTCCTCAGAAATGCAATCTCTTTGAGATTAACTATTTATCTCTAAGTACAGAGGTGTGATAATGTGGAAATGGCAGGGTGTGGTGACTGGTGGTAGGATTTGTGAATTGGAGTGGATGAGATGAGTGTTAAGTCATGGTGGTGGATAGGGTGTGGGAGGCAGAGATGATCTAATGACGTAAGGAATAATGGTGCAATGTGTATGTTGATTGTGCAAGTCAAGAACTAAAGGCATGAAAGAAGGATTTGACCCAAATTGCGGCAAAATATCAAAGAAGGAGGGAGGCATGAGAAGTTTGGAAAAGAGGAGAAGACTCACGTAGTGCTGGAGCAAGAGGAGTGTGTATGAATAGTGGAGCTCCATACCTAGCACCTCCTGATAAACGTTTCCATTTCAAGAAAGTATTTGAAACCATATATTTTTCTCTCCATAAATGCTGCCTGATCTGCTGAGTTTCTTCAAGTTGTATTTTTATATTTGTAATCAGTGTTCCCAATAGTTTCTTCTTCTTTGTGGTCATCCAAGGTCCATATGTGAAAGGATCCTCTGGAACTAGCACGCTGTTCATTCTGATCTTTGGAGCAGCCATGCAAATTATATTACCTGTGTTCATCTAAATTGTTTATTGTTGATGTCAGTAAGAAATGCAATAATAACTATGCAAATACCTCCAAATGTATCACATCATTTAACAGCACTGTCTGGATGGAAAATACCTTTGCATTTAAGTTTGACTCAGTACATCAATGTGCTTAGCTTTGAGGGGAAAAGTTGCATTGGTTTATTTATCTGCATGTCATGTAATTCTGAGTACATTCAGAAAGAGCGGGCTGAATTAGAGAGGTGAGTTCAGAGATGGGGGTGAAATGGGGTTGGTGAGTGATTGTGAGGAAGGTTTGGGAAGAGATCCAACTACTTTTCCAACTCCAGGAAAGCTTGCAGGTAATGAACAGTTTGGTTTGTGCCTCCACTCTGAGATCAAGACAAAGGAAACTCTGTGACAGGGTCGAAGACAGGATAGATTGGATGAAAGAAAAGATAGTCTTCCAGAGCTCAAGGGAATGGAGGTAATGCAAGAAAAGGGAATGGAGGTAATGCTGTGGGCAGCACGGTGGCACAGTGGTTAGCACTGCTGCTTCACAGCGCCAGAGACCCGGGTTCAGTTCCCGCCTCAGGCGACTGACTGTGTGGAGTTTGCACGTTCTCCCCGTGTCTGCGTGGGTTTCCTCCGGGTGCTCCGGTTTCCTCCCACAGTCCAAAGATGTGCAGGTCAGGTGGATTGGCCATGCTAAATTGCCCCTAGTGTTAGGTAAGGGGTACATGTAGGGGTATGGGTGAGTTGCGCTTCGGCGGGTCGGTGTGGACTTGTTGGGCCGAAGGGCCTGTTTCCACACTGTAAGTAATCTAATCTAATCTAATCTAATCTAAAGTATGTGATGAAAACAGATTTGCTATCTGTGAAAGTGGAAGTCAGATAAACATGCAAAGATCAAAAAACAAAATAGGGTTCAGAATTTACAGTCTGAAATTGTTGAATCCATGCTTGGCAATATGATAGACAATAATGCACCTAATTAAAGATGAGATGCTGTTTCTCAAGTTGGTGTTGAACTTCACTACAACAGTATAGCATTCTGAGTGAAAGTGAGGTGGAGAATTAAAATGACAGGACACAGGAAGGTCAGGGTCATGCTTGTGGGCTGAATGGAGATGTTTCACCCAGTTTGCATTTGGTCTCCCCAGGAGATGGAAGGTCATCAATCTTTGTCTGTTACTGTTTCTGCAGATGCGGTCTGGCCTGCTGGATATTTTCAGCATTTTCTGTTTTTATTTCAGACTTCTAGCATCTTCAATATTCTGCTTTTCAGTTTGTGAATGTGCATGTTCTCTCCAGCTCTTTCTATTCATTATTTTACTGAGGATATCTGTAACAATATTTTTCAACCTTTTGGATAGGAATAATTTCCTTTCTTTGGTTTTCTGCACTTGTTCACATGGTTAACGTCAATGTGTTTACTTGGTTTCTTTCAGTGGTTGCATATCCTGTCCATACTTCAGGAAGTGACTATTTGGTGCAACTTAGGAGACATTGACCCTGTGCTGATGGTCGATATTACACTGTACTCAGCAGGGTTGCTTGAAATCCTGGCTGACTCCAGTGTGAAATCCAAGAGAAAGCCAGGTACGATCTTTAATTGAAAGAACTGAGGACGCTATGATTCATAAACAATAATAGAAATTGCTGGAAAAGCTCAGCAGGTCTGGCAGCATCTGTGGAGAGAAATCAGAGTTAACGTTTTGGATCAAGTGGCTCAAGGGAGGATCCTGAGTATTCTGAGGAAGAGTCACGTGACCTGAAGCATTAGTTCCGATTTCTCTCCACAATTGCTGCCAGACCTGCTGAGCTTCTCCAGAAATTTCTATTTTTGTTCATCATCTCTAATCATTGGTCTCAAATAGATGATGAAAAATTAGCTATTTTATTGTTGACAATGTGTGTTTATATATCGTCGCAAATTTTATGGCCATACATATTATAACTGTAAAAACAAAAGAGGAAGAATAAATACTTACATTTATGTCGAGCCTTTCACAATCAGGAGGTCACAAAACATTTTATAGCCAATCATTTTGAAGCATAATTTATATTATAGAAGCAGCCATAGTCGCTTTGTATATAGCTATGTCCCACAGAGAACAAAATAATAACCGTGGGGCGGCACGGTGGCTCAGTGGTTAGCAGTGTTGTCTCACAGTGCCAGGGATCCAGGTTCACTCCCCACCTTGGACAACTGTCTGTGTGGAGTTTGCACATTCTCCCCGTGTCTGCGTGGATTTCCTCCCACAATCCAAAGTTTTGTAGGTTAGGTGAATTGGCCATGCTAAGTTGCCAATAGTGTTGAGGGATGTATAGGTTAGGTGTATTAGTCAGGAATAAATGTAGTGTAGTCGGGGAATGGGTCTGGGTGGGTTACTCTTCGGAGGGTCGGTGTGGACTTGTTGGGCCAAAAGGCCTGTTTCCACACTGTAGGGATTCTATGAACCAGATAATTTACTTTAATGCTGCTAGCAATGGAAGAAATATTGACCAGGATACTTGGGAGAACTCTTCTGCACTTTTTAATTGAAAGTACATAGTTTATGGTTTTTTTTTGGTATAATGGGCTGGATTTTGTGGTCAGCAGGACAGAAATATAATTTCCATTCACTTTTCTGACAGCTATACAAAGATACATAACCAAACAGCATTAATCCACACTGAGACACACAGGCTGCTAGTTCCCAATGTGGGCTGGGTGGAAAGCCTGCCTGGATTACTTCGTTCAAAGTTCATACTCCTCTCATTCTCTATGCCGGATCTATGTCAACTGATGTCAACCAATTACCCTGCACCCAGCCCTATGATGCTTCATTATGTTTTGCAAACCAATGCTGCTGCATTCACTCCCATGGTTCCTTATGCACCTGCACCCAATCAATGGCCTATAAACCCTGTGCCACTGTATTGCCATTGATAATGGCTCCAGTGCCTCATCATCTCCCCCTATAATCACAATGCCCTTTTACAGCTCTGTTCAACTCCATGTCAGCTTATAGCCCTTACCCACTACCTCTAGCACTTTGCTTTCCATGCCAACTCATGTAATATCCAGAATGGACGTTACTGAGGAATCACATGACATAACAATATTGTTATCAGTCTATTGTTAATGTCACTATTGAAAAAACACACTCTCATTGAAACAAAGCAAACATCTGATGAACTTAAATTGCTTCACAAATCCCTATGAAAATAAGCATTTCACTTAAGTGACTTATGTGAATAAACATTTCACTTTTGTGGTTAATACCTTATTTAAATAAATATCTGAGTGAAGTACTTTATACTTAATATAAATAATATTTCCATTCTGCATGTAGGTGGAGCTGTCCAGCAATAGGCAAGTTATTGTGAAAAGAATATCTTGGGAACTCAGTCATGTGGCACAAATGCTATGATGGTTTTATAGAACCAGGCACTCTGAAATACCTCACACTTTTTAAACTCCACTTTTTTGTATTGAACAGTTTATTGACAACTCTGCAAGTTTCAATAAGTTGATACACTTTTTTTATGCCTTTCAACCATGACACCAAGGATGAAAAACTCTTTGAACAAGTTTTTCTCTTTCCTCTTAATGTCTTCTTTGGCTCAATATCTGTTTTTGTTGTGCATCTTTAAATTGTCTTTTGGCATGCTTCTACTTCAAAGACACTGTATCAATGCCAGTGAAGATTTGCTTCTTCCACCTGACCATCATTTCAATGGTTCTGGTGACTCATTATATTGAGTATTCAAACATAGGATTGGTAATAAGTTTTTAAAAAGTAGTGATTAGAGTTATGCATAATACATCAATAGATATCATAGGTGGCATCTTGTGGAGGTGACAGGCTCATAGAATCATGGAATCATAACACTACAGAAAAGGCTCTTTGACACATCAAATCTCTACTGCCAAAGCTACACTCATCCCACCTTCTAGCACCAGGTCACTAACCTTGAATATTAGGACATTTCAAATGCTCATCCAAGCATATAGAGTCATAGAGATGTACAGCATGGAAACACCCTTCGGTCCAACCCGTTCATGCCGACCAAATATCCCAACCCAAACTCGACCCACCTGCCAGAACCCGGCCCATATCCCTCCAAACCCTTTCTATTCATATACCCGTCCAGATGCCTTTTAAATGTTGCAATTGTATCACTTCCTCTGGCAGCTCATTCCATACATGTACCACCCTCTGCATGCAAAAGTTGCCCCTTGGGTCTCTTTTCTATCTTTCCCCTCTCACCCTGAACCTATGCCCTCTAGTTCTGGACTCCCCCACCCCAGGGAAAATACTTTGTCTGTTTATCCTATGCATGCCCCTCATAATTTTATAAACCTCTATAAGGTCACCCCTCAGCCTCTGACGCACCAGGGAAAACAACCCAAGCTTATTCAACCTCTCCCTATAGCTCAAATCCCCCAACCCTGGTTAGATTAGATTAGATTCCCTACATTATGGAAACAGGTCCTTCAGCCCAACAAGTCCACACCGACCCTCCGAAGAGCAACCCACCCAGACTCAGTCCCATACGTTTACCCCTGACTAAGACACTTAACACTATGGGTAATTTAGCATGGTTAATTCACCTGACCAGCACATCTTTGGACTGTGGGAGGAAACCGGGGCACCCGGAGGAAACCCACGCAGACACGGGGAGACAGTTGCCTGAGGCAGGAATCGAACCCAGGCACCTGGCACTTTGAGGAAGCAGTGCTAACCACTGAGCCACTGTGCTGCCCCTAAATCCTTTCTGAACCCTTTCAAATTTCACCTTAAAGGTTGTGAGGTTACCTGGCTCAGCTACCCTCCCAGGTAGTGCATTTCACCATCCTCTGAGTGAAAAATCATTTCTTCAAATCCCCCCTTGATCTCCTACCTTTCACCTTAAAATTTTATGTCTTGTGATTGACCCTTTGACTTAAGGAACACTTGCTTTCTATTCACCCTGTCCATGCACCCTCTTAATCCATTTAGGTACCATTAGGAACCTCTCAAGCTTCTCAGTTGCAATGAAAACCCTGTCCTCATAGCAAAACAGCTCCATCCCAGGCAACATCCTGGTGAATCTCCTCTGTATCCTCTCCAGTGTAATCCTATCCTTCCTATAGTACAGGGACCAGAAGTGCGCATACAACTCCCACTGTGGCCTGTCGAGGTGCTCTCTCATTTAAAAGAGATGACTGGTGGTAGTTTAACCAGAGGGTCATCATGCCTCAGGCAAGGGATGAGGTTGAGAAGGTGATACCTTCGTAATGACTTCAGCCAGTAAGGCAGGCTCTTTAGCCAGTGGTGAGACCCTGGTGTCACCTCTTTTTTCAAGAGGGCCCACTGCATCTCATGCTACTCAGGCACTTCACAAGCCAACAGCAGGGCATTGCCCTGCAATCAGAGATCAAAGGCACTGAAACCCTAACCATTGGCAGCTACCAGCTTTTATCATCTCTTTGACTAATTTTATTCTTGTCACATGAACCGAGATACAGTGAAAAGTATTGTTTTGTGTGCTGAACAAGCAGATTGTGCATTCAAAGTCCGTCAGGGTAGCAGATCCGAGTGCAAAATACAGTGTTACAGCTGCTGAGGGAGAGATCAGAATTAACATTTGAGAGTCATAGTCATGCAGCACAGAAACAGACCCTTCGGTCCAACCAGTCCATACTGAACATAATCCTAAACTAACCCGTTCAAAAGTGTGATAACAGCGAATCTTGAATCTGTTCATATGTGTATTCAAACTTCTTTATCTTCTGCCTGACAGAAGAGGTTGGAAGAAAGTATAACTGGGGTGGGAGGGTTCTTTAATAATGTTGGTTGCTTTCCCGAGGCAATGGGAAGTATAGATGGAGTCAACAGATGGAAGCCTGGTTTGCATGATGGACTGGACTGTGTTCACAACTCTCTGTGGATTCTTGTGGACTTAGGAAGAGTAGTTGCCATACAATGCTCTGATGTATCCAGATAAGATGCTTTCTGTGGTATACATAAAAAATTGATAAGAGTCCGTGTGGACATGCCAAAGTTCCTTAACTTTCTGAAGAACTAGAGATGTGCTTTCTTGACCATCGCATCGACATGGGTGGACCAGGACAGGTTATTGATGACCATCATTCCGAGGAACCTGTGCCCAGGAGCACAACTGGGGACATGGTGGCTGCTGCTGGTATGACACCCACCTTGAGGAGGAATGATTGGAAAGGGAATGGATGTATGGAATGAGAGAGGTAAGGATCAGGAGGTCAACAGTAATGGCAGTGGGATGGGATTCACTGCCCTTCCCTCTTCCAATGCCAGATGCCATGGGCAGGATGGGGTCTTTAAGTGGCTCATCATCCATCTAAGAGCTTTAGTTGATGCTGGGCTAAAAGGTGTTCTACTTCCTTCCATGGCCTTAAGGTGAAGTTTGGAGGGTGGCAGGTCCCCTCCTCCCAACCTTCCGCCTGATTAAATGACCCCCACTGTCATCAGACTTGCCATGCTGAAGAGTACTAGATTCCTCCCTGTATATACATTTCCTGGATTTTTCTTTCTAAAATGTAAGTGAATAGGCTTCGGACATGGTTCCCCCCAAATTAATCCTTGTCTTGAGTTTGCTCCTATGCTTTTTAGAAATTGCATATTTTTCAAACAGCAAATGTTTAAAGTTGTAATATCCAATTTTAATTCATTTTAAAGTTCAAATTTAAAAGTTCTCATATTGTGCAGAACTTTTCATTCAATTTGATTTTTTTTGCATTCTAAGTTTGGTATTAACCTATATATGCAAAATATCAGATATTACTTCCAGCAAATATCTCTTCAGCTATTACTTACAATGTAATAACCAATTTCAATACTTGCATTTGTAGGTGATATTGCTGCACGTGAGACTCAAAGTGACACAGCAACATCTTCACAAACTCCAGCAATATCAATGCAAACAGAACATTGTACTCCAATTAATGTGTTAGCGGTGAGTTTTTTTATAAAGTTGTCAACAGAATAACATGAAAGAAATAAGAATGATAAAATGCCTCTCACCAATTCAGACTGATTCCATTTCAGTGTAATGTTCGTCCTCTGTCCTTTCAATTGTTCTTAATCAGGAACAGAGCTTTTGCTTCTTAAAGGATTTCCCATTCATTGGGAGTACTCCGGTTTCCTCCCACAATCCAAAGATGTGCAAACCAGGTGAATTGGCCATGCTAAATTGCCCATAGTGTTTGGTGCATTAGTCAGGGATAAATATAGAGTAGGGGAATGGGTCTGGGTATGTTGCTCTTCGGAGGGTCGGTGTGGACTTGTTGGGCCAAAGGGTCTGTTTCCATACTGTAGGAAATCTAATCTAATCTATATCACCTATAATATATGGTAACATTATATCTGCTCTGGCTTTCAAGGTGACTGTACGTCTAAACTTCAGGCAGCAATTGTCGACCTGAGAAATCATCTTGCGTTTTGCTGGATACAGTCACACGTCATCGAACAATGAGGCTCTTTGCACAAAGAGAGACAGCCTCATTGTGTTTCATGCTGTAACAAGACAAATTAACAGGTGTTTTCAACACAGAATTTGCTGAGATTCAATATTCCACATGGCATGTGGTACTTTGAATATATGGACATTGATTTGTGTTGTAGGTCATGTGCACTGTTATTATCCTGACTGGGAAGAATTTTACTCTCTCAATAGCCTGCTGCAACCCTTCTCGTTCTAAAATATTTAATATCAATTAATGATCTGATGGCTGCGAGTGAAGATGTTGCTTCATCTTCACCGTCTTCTTCCACTTTCTTTATTGTTCAGGCAGGTTCCGTTTCTTATGTATGCGAAATGCAAAAGGAAGAAGAGTTGGGTTGAGTTGAGGGAAGAGGAGAAAGGAAGAAGTTCATGCAGAGACCCATAGGCCTCTCAGTCAGAAGAGATTGAATGATGAGGGAGGAGTGGCATCTGTGAAGAAATGGGCATGTAGATGCCTCCTTATCAATCACTTAAGCACTGCCAGTGGAATGCACAACACAGTGGTTTTAAATTAGTTATTAATTTGAGTAATTGAATACAAATCTTAAGTAATCAATTTAGGCGGAAAATAGAAGTGACATAGTGTGCTGAAAGTGCAGCATGTGGGGGTTTGTGAAGAGCATTTTGGTCCTGGTTAATGTATACATGGTGAGTGCTCCCATTTAAGGAACTTGGGTACTGATTAATAAGCAGAAGTGAAAGCATAATAATAATTCTGAACTGTGCACACATTGACCTAGAGTCATCCAGGTCAGAGGGTTAAGTATGTGATTAAAAGACATGAATACTGGGGAAAGAGGGAGTTGTGTTTTAAAAATGTGTTCCTGTTCAACCAGGCTCGCATTAGGGTTCTTGTTAATTGAATAACTAGGGCTATGAATCAGGCTTTAAACTAAAAGGTTGTTGGGAAAAGATCAAAAGAGCGACAACTTAGGAATCTGAAAATGGAAGCAATTAATACCAATAGCAAAGAGCAAGTAATTGTCAATTTCAGCAATTTGGGTAGAGTTTAATAGTGCATCAATGAATAATGTCAAAAGAAAGATTTGTGGCAAAGAAATAAAACTTCTCCAAACATTTTGTAAAAAGTGGCAGAATGGTAAAAATGGGGTCGTAGCAGACTTTAATAATAAAAGATGTCTTGACTACAGTAGTGAGAAATGATGTTGGCTCAGACGACCAGTGGTAAGAATCAGCATGGTAGAGAATAAAGCTAAATGTTATGTGTGGGACTAATTAACAGGCCATCTCCAGCTGTACTGAAACACGGAGTATTAATGCGATATAAAGTGAGCATGTAGCAAGGGATAATGCAATAATTGGGGGAATCTTTAATCTTCATAAAGATTGGACACATCAAATTAGCAAAGTAGTGTGGAGGACAGGTTTATGGAATGCACTCACAATACTTTCCAGGCCAATATATCATGAAATCAGCCAGGAAAGAGGTTCTTTTTTCAGTCTTGCATTGTGTGATTAGGTCAGGCAAAGTAGTTGCACAGTGAAAAGTCCAATGGAATGGAATATTTAGATTATGATATAATTTCACATGGAGTTTGTAAGTAACATGGGGCAGTCCAAAAGATGATTGATACACTTAAATTCCAATATTAATAGTGGGTAATTAAAGCTAATTTTAATATTAGTTGAGAAATGCACAAATGAAACTTTTGTAACTGAAAGCCAACAAACCCACTAGATCTAATGGCTTACATCATAGGCTTCTGCAAGAGGTAGCATAAGAAGTAGTGGATGTATTGGCTATCGGAGGAGGTAGTGTGTAATGAAAATGTCACTGGACTAGCAATCCAGAACTTCAGCCAATGCTCTGGGGACATGAGTTCATATCCCACTATTGCAGGTGGAAGAAATTGAATTCAATAAAAATTGGAATAAAGAACTGGTCTGATGGTGACAAAACAAAACTCACCTGGTTCATGAATGCCTTTTAGGGAAAGAAGTCTGCTGCCCGTACTTGGTCTGACCTACATGTGACTTCATATCCACTGCAACTAGGGATGGGCAATAAATACTGGCCTCGCCAGCAATGTCCACGTCCTGTGAATGAAGGAGTAAAAAAGGGGTAAAAAAGAAGTTCTTCAAAAATCCTAAGCAGATTGGAAGTTATGAAATCTAGCACTGATGTTCCAAGGAATAGATGCTGCTGTTGGTAGGAAAGATCATTTGAATAAGAATAATTTAATCCCTACAGTGTGGAAACAGCCCTTTAGCCCAACAAGTCAGCACTGACTCTCTGAAGAGTAACTTACCCAGACCCATTCCCCTACATTTTACCCCTGACTAATGCACCCAACCTACACATTCCTGAGTACTGTGGACCATTAGCATGGCTAATTCACTTCACCTGCGCATCTTTGGATTGTGGGAAGAAACCAGAGCACCCGGAGGAGACTCACGCAGACACAGGGAGAAAGTGCAAACTCCACACAGACAGTCACCCG
This sequence comes from Chiloscyllium plagiosum, assembly GCF_037043375.1. Taxonomy (NCBI): domain Eukaryota; kingdom Metazoa; phylum Chordata; class Chondrichthyes; order Orectolobiformes; family Hemiscylliidae; genus Chiloscyllium; species Chiloscyllium plagiosum. The sequence continues at coordinate 59,685,651 of NW_028270161.1, forward strand.
AGGCTAGAATTGAACCCGGGGTCCTGGCGCCGTGAGGCAACAGTGCCACCCCCAATAAGATTCACCTTGATAATTCATATGGTCACAACACATCTTCCTTCACTGCATCCTTTTTCAACAAGTGATCCTCCTGGAATTGACTTCTGCTGTTTCTTCCCACTACCTCTAGAGTGTCTACTAAACACTGGATGTCTCTTCTCACTTTCACTTCTTCCTCCTCGGCTTCTATTTCATTATTAAAAAGCCTTGGTGCGTACCATCTTGCATGTTCAGTCATTCTTATGACAATAAAGATTCAGCATGCAAAGGACTTCCATGATTTCCTGTCTCCCCAAACCATTTGGACAAGAGATATGGGCTGTGCATAAGTAACATCCATGATATTGATCCCCATGCTGAGATGTGCAGTCATTGGACAGAGTGGGGAGCGTTGGTTGCATACAACAATCATCTAAAAGAATAGGGAGCATGAATTTACTAGATTGCATTGTAATCTGTATATTACTTTGCTTTTTGCGATGCCTGTGCCCATTTCAAATAGTATCCTATTTCTCCCCATAGTTTGTCTGATTTACTGGACTTTCCAAATAATGATGTAGAGGTGCCGATGTTGGGCCGGGGTGGTCAAAGTCAGAAGTCACATGACACATGAAATCTCAAGCTTTCAGAGTGCTGTTCCTTCATCACTTCACCTGACAAAGGAACAGCGCTCCGAAAGTTGCCATTTCAAATAAATCTTTTGGACTATAGCCTGATATTGTGTGACTGCTGACTTTCTCAAATAAGACAGGTTTTCTGATCATTTTTGTTTCATTTTTTAACATAAAAGTTCAGAAGAACTTGCAGCTGATTTCAACTAAATTTTCTTTGTTTTATAAATTCTGGAAGTACAACATCTAAAAATCAGAATTTATGAATGTTTCTTCTTTATATGAAACTATAAGACTTTAATTGATACATACTATATTGTTACTTTTTCAGAAGCACCCAGCTGAACAACTTGAGATTGCATGTAAAATGCTTGAAAAAGCATTGGATAGTATTTGCATGGCTCGCTCAGCAACTGTTTCAACAGAAAAATCCGTCTTGATTGATAAAAGCTGCATAAAGGTAAACAAAACTACCAGATAATCTGAATGATGAGGGCTTTTTGCTGATGTACAAGATGGGATCAGTATAATAATGAGAGGATCTCAGATAGGAAGAGGAATGTGTGGAATCTCTTTGGGTGGAGCTAAGAAACTGCATGGAGCAGCAGACATGGAGTTATTTATAGGCCACCAAATTGTAGTCGTAGTGTGGGCATGGCATTAGTCAGGAGACAAGAAAGAGAAGTTTGTAACATGCACAAGACAGTAATCATGATTAGATTAGATTAGATTACTTACAGTGTGGAAACAGGCCTTTCGGCCCAACAAGTCCACACCGCCCCGCCGAAGCGCAACCCACCCATACCCCTACATTTACCCCTTACCTAACACTACGGGCAATTGAGCATGGTCAATTCACCTGACCTGCACATCTTTGGACTGTGGGAGGAAACCGGAGCACCCAGAGGAAACCCACGCAGACACTGGGAGAACGTGCAAACTCCACACAGTCAGTCGCCTGAGGCGGGAATTAAACCCGGTTCTCTGGCACTGTGAGGCAACAGTGCTAACCACTGTGCAACCGTGCTGCCCAAAAATGGCTGAGATGTGCAGTCATTGGACAGAGTGGGGAGCGTTGGTTGCATACAACAATCATCTAAAAGAATAGGGAGCATGAATTTATTAGACTGCATTGTAATGATCATCTATACATTACTTTGCTTTTTGCGATGCCTGTGCCCATTTCAAATAGTATCCTATTTCTCCCCATAGTTTGTCTGATTTACTGGACTTTCCAAATAATGATGTAGAGGTGCCGATGTTGGGCCATCATGGATGACATCAATCTTAGTATAGACTGGGTAAACCAATTGAGCACTAAAGCTGTGGAGGACAAGTTTCTGGAGTGTCTTAAGGATAGTTTTCTAGAGCAGCATGTTGAAGAGTTGACTAGAGGATGGGCTATTTTAGATCATAAATAATGAAAAAGGCCATTACTAATAATCTTATTGTAAAATATCCTTCTCAGAATGAGTGGTGAGTCTTTGGAATTCTCTATCTCAGAGGGCTATGGTAGCTCAGTCTTTGATTATCCTTAAAGTAGAGATTGAATTAATTTTTATTTGTCAATGGCATGAAAGGTTGTGGGAATATTGTAGGTAAAAGGCATTGAGGTGTTTGATTGGCTGTGAGCATATAATATTGGAGAGCAGGCTTACAGACTGAAGGCTATATTTCTATGTTCCTATGTCAGCTAAGAAAATGGTGTCTGTTCAATAAGATTACTGGATATTGTAGTGATTGGAATGAGGTCAGCTCAGTGGATCTGACAGAATATGAATTCCCTGATTGGGGCTGTTAACCTGGTCTAATCAGGGAGTTCTGGCTGACAGATATAAAAAGGAGTGTCAGGGTTTCTGGTCACACTAGGAGCTGGCTCTGTGCCAGCTGGACAGTGTTAAGTATGAGGCACATGTAAATAAAGAGTGACTGGAGATCCAAGATGCCGACGATCTAGAAAGATCCCGTTGCGGAACACCGTATCGCATCGCAAGTGGGATGAAGTCCTAGCCTGCCCTACCCCGACCACTGCGATATCCTGGGACCTTGGAAAGGTTGTGGAATCCCAGGAAACCGTTAGAAAGCAACTTACCTCAGTTTTCGCCTTCCAGGGATGCCGAAGAAGAGAGGAGGTACGTCATAGGTCAGGCGTGCGGTTCAAGCTGCAAGATTCTCGGTCTCTATTTCTTACCAGGCCCTGGTGAAGGAGCTCGCGAGATGTTGGTCAAGCTGATAGAGGAGAAGCTGGCCCCAATCTCTATCATGCTGCAGAAGCATGAACAGCAGCTGGGAGACCTGGAGAAAAGGATGGATGAGGTAGAACACAGAGTCGCAGTGGTGGAAGCTGATACCGATTCCTCCAAGGATAGGCTCCAGGCCCTGGAGACGCAGGTCCATAATTTGCTTGACCAGGTTGATGACGTTGAGAACAGGGGCAGGAGAAACAATATTCAGATCATTGGTCTGCCAGAGAGTAAGGAAGGTAAGAGCGGCCAGTGGAATTTATTGGGGACTGGTTGCCGATATTCTTTAACTTGGAGGCTGGAATGCGAGGCTTAACAATTGAGAGGGTTCACTGGGTCATGGCACGGAGGTCAGGTCTGGACCAACGTCCTCGTCCTCTCTTGGTGCGGTTTCATCACTATGGAGATAATGAGAGAATTGCAGAAGCTTCCAGAATCCAGGGGTCTGAAGTCCAGAGTTAATGAGGGCTCTAAGATCTTCCAGGGCTTCTCAGCCACGGTGATCCGGAAAAGGAAATCCTATGACTACATCAAGAGAAGACTGACGGAGCTCAGGATCCAGTACTCTGAGGTATCTGGCAATGTTTCGGGTCACCTTACATGGATCTGTACATCTCTTTGACACATTGGAGAAGGCAAGAGACTTTGTGGACAAATTAACTTAATCTGAACAATTTAGTATGGAAAAATAATAGTGTTGTTTGGTATGTCTCTGTTTTTCTTTTTTTAAAAAAAGAGTAAATCTGGTTGGGGCTTTCTTTTCCTTTTTTATTGGTAATAATCTGGTATAAACTATGTTCAGGGGTGGTTGGGATGTGTACTTTCAATTTCTAAGGAAGTTATACCAAAGGATGGGTGGGGTACTTACCCTTTTTTTTGTTTTGCAAAATTTCTTTGTTTACATTGTTATTTCATGGCGTATTTTCTTTCTTTGCTGCTTGTTTTTGTGGTGTTAGGAGGAGGGAAAATGGTTGGGATGGCTAGATGCCTACTTAAGAGCAGTTTATGCCCAGTTCAGGTATTTAAATGCCTAGGCTGCAGTATTGGCAGCGGGATGGGAAGTTGGGTTCTGGGATATGTAGATGCCCCTTTTGGGCAGGGGATAAGTTCCCCTATTCAGCGCCATTTGTGCTTTATATGTTGGTTTTTCCTTTTGGTTTTTGTTGTATATAAGCTTTGATAGCTTTGTAGGTTTGTTAACTGTAGTGGTTTTAGTTTATGTAGTTTTTATGTTCGATGGATCTTGAGACACTAAGGCTCGGCAATTTGTAATTCGAGTCTGGACTCTAAAGTGTTCCTGCAGAAGGTTATGGCTAATAATTTGATTAAATGGTGTACCTGGAATATCAAGGGGAGTCACTCACCAATTAAGAAGAAAGTGGATATTGCTTTATTATAGGAAACACACTTGGGTGATAGGGACCATTTGAAAGTACAGCAGAATGTATTTGATTGGGTTTACTTTTCACCTTTTAATACCAAAAGTAGGCGAGTGGCTATATTGGTGAGGAGGAATCTCCCATGTAAGCTACTGGAGTGTGCTAAAGATACCCACAGGAGGTTTGTAATCCTCAAAGCCCTGATAAACGGGGAAGAATATGGTGCTTTAAATGTCTATTGCCCTCTGGCCCATCCCCTCAAATTTCTGGTAGATGCATTGTCTAAATTGACCAGTCTCAAGTCTCGGCATATCATTACAGGGGAGATTTTAATTGTCTTATGGATCCCATGGTAGACAGGTTGCCAAAAGGCACCCCCGAGACCCTTTGTACAAACTAAACAATTAGTGGATCTGTGTATGGAGTTAGGATTGGTGGACGTCTGAAGGTGGCTCCATCCTACAGGCAGGGATTTTATGGTTGTTTTCCAATCCACACAGATGTCACACCAGGATTGATTTTTTTTCTGACTCCTGTGGCAACCCTGGACTTGGTGGTGTTTTGTACGATTGGTAACATTATAATCTCTGGTCATGCTGTTGGTTAAGATTAAGGACACCATAGTGGGCCCGAGGCACTGGCGAATGGATCCCTTTATCCTCAAGGATAATAAGTTTGTGGAGTACTTCTCTAAAGAATTTAGGGTGTTCCTGGACTTTAACTCAGGCTCGGTTAGTAGCCTGTTCATCATTCGGAAAACTGCCAAGGCTTATGCCAGGGGATTAGTTATCTCCTTCTCTGCCAGTAGGAAGTGGCAGAAGGACAAGCAGCAATGTACAGTTGAAGGCAGCCGAGATGGCTTACTTTGACAGGCCCTTGTTGGCCAAGCTACAGAGGATTACAGTGCTGCGGTCTGCATTGAATTCCGTGCTCATACAAACAGCAAAGAAGGAGATAACTTTCTCAAAACAAAGGTGATATGAGCATGATGACAAGCCAGGTAAATATCTAGCATATCTCGCCAGGCAAAGCAGTGCCCCTTAAGCCATTATGTTGATCAGGGAAGGATCTGGGGACCTAACAAGTGATTCCGAATAGATTAATGTGGCATTCAGAGATTTTACTCTGAATTATACCAACCTGAGGGTTGTGAGGAGTGGCGGGCCAAGATGGAGTCCTTTTCTCAAGAATCTGGAGCTCCCGGGTGTGACCCCCAACAAGAGTCTTTTCTCAATGCCCCCTTATCAGAGCAAGAGGTGCAGGAGGTTGTGAAGCAGCTTCAGAGTGGAAAGGCGACCTGTCCTGATGGACTTCCGAGCGAATTCTATCAGGAATTTATAAACATATTGTAAGGCCTGATGATCAGCATGTTCAATGACCATACAGTCATGATAGTCTCCCGCAATCTCTAAGAGAAGACAATATTTTGCTTATTCCTAAAAAAGGAAGGTTCTGGAGGACTGTGCTTCTTACAGGCCCATTTCACTCTTAAATGTGGACTTTAAAATCCTCTCTACAACTCTATTGTTAAAGAGGACTAGACAGGCTTCGTAAAGTGCCACAGATCCTCCAATAATGTTAGGAGGCTGCTTAATATAATTCAAGCTTGTCAACAACAGTCAATGCGGGGATTGGTGATTTCTCTAGATGCAGAGAAGGCATTTAACCGATTTGAGTGGCCGTATCTTTTTTCTATTATGGAGCAGTTTGGCTCGGGCAAAGCCTTTATCAAATTAGATTCCCTACAGTATGAAAACAGGCCCTTCGGCCCAACAAGTCCACACCGACCCGCAACCCACCATACCCCTACATTGACCCCTTCACCTAACACTACGGGCAATTTAGCATGGCCAATTCACCTGACCTGCACATCTTTGGACTGTGGGAGGAAACCGGAGCACCTGGAGAAAACCCACGCAGACACGGGGAGAATGTGCAAATTCCACACAGAGAGTCGCCTGAGGCGGGTATTGAACCTGGGTCTCTGGCGCTGTGAGGCAGCAGTGCTAACCACTGTGCCACCCCTATTGAACAGTTGGTGGATGCAATTCGTAGGGATTCAAATATATTGGCTTCAGAAGTGGGGTCAAAATTACCTAAGATTTCATTGTGCGCTGATGATGTCCTCATTTTTTTGTCAAATCCAGCACTTTCGGTGCCTTGCTTGATACAGTGCATCAGCTTGTTTGGCACATTTTCGGGCTACAAGATTAATTTTGCAAAATCAGCGGCTATGCCTATGGGTGGTCTTATGAAGGTGCTAGGTCTTGAGGAGAATTTTGATTCCCATTTAAGTGGACACAGAAAGATTTTATGTATTTGGGCATATTCATTACTCCAGTTCTTATCAGTTGTTTGAAGCTAATTTTGTTCAATTATTCGACAAAATCAAACAAGACCTTCAAAGATGGAAGGTGTTTCCGGTCTCATGGTTAGGTCGCATAGCGTTTATTGAGTTGAATATTCTCCTCCATTTATTTTTTTAGATTGGATTAGATTTCCTACAGTATGGAAACAGGACCTTCGGCCCAACAAGTCCACACTGACCCTCCGAAGAGCAACCCACCCAGACTCATTCCCCTACATTTACCCCTGACTATTCTACCTATGGCCAATTGTTTTACCCTATACAAATGCTCCCCCTGACTTTCGATAAGCTCTTTTATTTGGCATCATAAGCAGCCCCTTATTAAATTAGCTAAACTGCAATTACCTCTCAGACTTTGGGAGAGTGGATCTCCCAGACATTTAAAAACTATCAACTAAGCTCGCTTTTATCTGATGTGAGTGGGCTTGTGGATACCCTCTTTCAATATGGTTAGATAGCTAAACCTCTCAGTCAAGATGGCCCCTAACTAGCTTGCTGTTTTTGGACAAAATAAGGACAGTTAAGGAATATTGCCATAACTCAATAGTTATCAATATTGTTAAAGCATGGAGGGTTATTCGGCACAATTGGCAAAACATCTTTTTTGAAACCTATGGTGGGTATGCTGGGTTTTCAACCGGGGATTAAAACATTGGGCAGCTAGGGTGTGTCTTGCATGGTTGATTTATTTGAGGAAGACACATTTATGTCTTTTGATTAGTTAGCATGGGATACGAGCTATCTAACTGGGACCTCCTTTGTTTTTTTTCAAGTTAGGGATTTTATTAAAAAAAAGACTACATTTTTGACTGATCCTTACAAATCTGACATAGAGAGGAGTGTGCTCAGTGCTAAGAGTACACTTTCTGTCAGTACTTTATATCATCAATTGGGGTCGCCCCATAGATGAGTTCGTTTGAGTCTGCAGGGTGTCGGAGAGAGAACTAGACATTGGGGTCTCTTCAGAGGCATGGGAAGATATTTGGGAAAATGCAAGAAAGATATCAATTTGCAATAGGCCCCATGTTTTACAGTTGAAGATTCTCCACAGGGTTCACTTGGCTCTAGATCGTTTTTCAAAATTTAAACCAGGGGTATCTTCAAATGTAAAGTTTGTACAGACACTCTTACCCATTGTCTCTGTCTCTGGTCCTGTGATAGGCTTCAAACATACTGGAGCACTGTGGCAGGTGCAATGGAGTGGATTTTGGGTGAAAGAGTGGAGAAGGACCCTATCTCTCCTCCTCTTGGCCTGCCCAGTGTGTTCCCTGTAGATGCACATCAGAAAAAACTTTTCAACATCCTCACTTTCTGTGCAAGAAAGAATATCTTGTTAGGTTGAGTATCTGGAAATCCACTGGGCCTGTCAGGTTGGCGTAAGTTTGTTATCGAGCATATCCCCTTGGATTTTTTTATAAGTATGGTACACCACAAAACTGTGAGAATTTCTATAAGATATGGTAGTCCCTTTTGGAATACCTGGACACAGATTTGTCTGCCACACTAATAAGCGCGTTTATATAGCCGTATCGATTGTGCTTTACGAGTCCAATATCCAGAGAGGGAGAACGGTGAGTGTATGAGTAGGTGAAAATTTAATGCTCTCGATATTTGAGAGTTTTTTGTTTGGCTGAGGTGTATTTTTATTATTATTATTATTATTATTATTGTTTATTAGTTTGTTGTTAGTTATTATTTATTTAATTTAAGTAGTCGGGGTTTTTATTATATATATATTTTATATACATATTTATCCGTTTGTACATGAAGGCGATTTGGGTTTTAAATGTTTTTGGTGTTCTTTCTTTGTATAGTTTTGAATTGTATTTTTTGTATTTGTTGTAGTATTTTTTTTTAAATCTATTTTTCAATAAAAATATATTTCATAAAACAGTAAAGGGTAACTTGGTGAGGGGATATCAGCCTTCATTCAATTATTTCAAATACCATCTTCGATTAACCTTCTCAGAATAATCATGATACCATTAATGCACATGAATTGAGGATAAATTTAAAGAGTTGATTTTAATTCTCCGTGCCTGATGGAAACGGGCAGCTAAAATGGCCTCACCAATTTTTCCATGTTGTTCCTTCTACCTTCCCATGGGTTACAACTTAAACAACTGCACAACTACTGGAAGTCATTGAGGTCCTTCTTGAAAGATATTCATGGAGGTCTGATAACAACAGGGGGTTCGACTGCAATTTTAACCAAAAATATTTGCAGCAAAGCTGTTGTAAACTCCTTGTCAGGCCAACCTGATAACAAACAGATTCAGGATCAAAACAGGCAAGAAGGATGAGATAGTCATTTTCTTTTAGTTTGCTCATGGGCCCGGAAGAGTAAAGGTACTTATTACAGTCCACAAGAAAACTTTAGGTCACGTCTTCTCCCTGAGTACTAGCCCATCTAAGTTTCTCAGTCAGGAATCATCACAATGAATCCTCGTGGAAAATGTCTTTTCAATGAAATTCCACTTCTTGGTGGATTAAGTCCGTAAACGTATACAGGGCCCTCTTAGATGAGACCTGTGAGTTAAAATCTCATTGTCCTTATGCTGCCACTGGCCAGCCAGTTTTCCTTCCAACTTGACCTCTGGGATTTGTGGATCCTCATGCTTAATTCACAAAAAGCTAGCATCCAAGTTTAGTGAGTCATAGGAAAGTCAAATTGAGTTTTGAATTTGGTCTGCTGTTGTCATTGATGCTGTTGAATTTTTATCAAATTTTCAAAGTTAAATACTTTGTCAAAGTAGTACACTTTCAAACCGGTCTTTATGTTAGTTACCCTGCTCTGCCTCTCAATTTCAGCATAAAGGTGTTCAGAGACTTGATGAAATGAGTCTCTGATCCTTTGCATCTGGAAATTGTTATTTCCCCAAAAAGATTTTTTAAAAATCAACCCAAAGTAATACTTTATTTAATTTGTATTGGGTGCTCTATTTATCTTGTTTTTGTTGCAGGTGGAGGTGAACATTTTCCAGTCAAACACCCAATCAGATGAACAGAAAAAAAAAGATATTTCACACGAAGATTCTTATAAAGCAATACCTCTCCAAAGTTTTATCATGGATTTACATTTGGAGCTTATTCAGGTTTATTACAGAGTGGCATTTAAGTTTCTCAAAATAAGTAATGGTTAGTTATTATACTTCTTCCAAATTATAAACCTTTAAATATTTAATAGAACGATGATCCCTGCTGATGATAATTCTAGACAAAATAAGATCAGAGAATGAAACATATATTGATAGATCATACACTTAATTTTTGCAGTTGATTATTAAGGTGGTCAGTGTTACGATGCTGAGGTAAACATTTTCTGTTAGTTAAACAAAACACCCAGAAAAGCTTGCCTTGCCTCGTAATCTGCTAAAGTATGAGTGACACAGATCTCCTAAATTCCACAACATAAAGACAATAACATCAATTTATTTCCTAACTCTAAAAGTGAACATAAAATCAAAACTATTCACAAATCTAAGCCTCCCCTGCTCTTAACTGCTTGTTATCTGCCTCCAACTCTGTAACCATATGCTGTCCCAATAAGACACTTCTTAAAATTACATCAACTTAATATCAAAACCACACAGTCTCTGTCTTCTTCTGAATCTTCAATCCTCTGGCTACTGATCTTTGCGGGTCATCATCTTTCTGCGAGTATGTTCCACGTGAAAAGATACCTTTGATAGAGAGTGTTTTCTAACTTCTTTGTGAGCATGATCTTAGATAGGTAATTAGCTCTCCAGGAGTTTCTCTCTCTACAACAGTTGCCCTCTGACCAGTTTTCAAAATGTTCACATTCTTATATCCCCAACACCAGATTGTCTCATTGGTTTGATGTTGGCAAAACAACAAGTTCAAAGTTGTTTGGGTTTTAGTATCTTGGCGGCAGAATTTAAACTGGCTAAATTTGAATTGTTGCCAAAACAGCATTCAAAACTCAGGTATCCATTTCATAGCCAAATGTTACATATTTTCAATTTTCCAATACACTTTGGAACTGCCATCTAGTTATATAAACAGGTGCTTGCAAGCTCTCAGTTCATAACGGCATTCTCTCTCTCTCTCTTAATGGGATTACATGCCTTTAACTTCATAACATCAGTCACTGAAACATACTCCCATGAGGCTGCAGATGTTCTTTAACAACAGAACATGAGTTCATTACACAAACTAAAAGTGTAGTGATTGTAACGAGGCCAACCAGCTGGACTTCGTAGAATATAAATTCCTTGATTGGAGCCATTAATCTGGTACAATCAGGGACCTTTGTCTGACAGAAAAAAAGAGGAGTTTCAAAGATTCTGACAGTTTGGGTGCTGACTCTTGATGAGGCTGTGCTAGGTCAAAGACTTTCCATGCGTACATAAAGGGTGACTTGGTGATAGGATAAGGGCTGCTGTAGAGTTACTTCAGTGGCAATGAGAGTAAAGCATGTTCCTGAAGAAATTTGCTTGCACAGTTGTCTTTGAGTTGAGGTAAGCATTTCTTGGATCATGCATTATTTGGAATGCTTGACTTGTTCGACTCCCCCCGCTATCGAATACTGGGCCAAGTATGTGGAAAGAATGTGTTACAGTCAGTTCTGAAATAATGCGATAGGTCTGTTCTCATGTGTTCTCGCGTTATAAGAAAATCACGCAATAGCCACATCATTTAAGCTGATGGGGCCAGAATCACATTATAGCCAATATAAGTGAGGAACGTTTGTGTTCTATGAATAATGTTCTAAATTCTTCAATCATGTCAAAGCCAATTCGTGTTGAAAAAAACATGCATTAAAGCAGAACCAATTTTTTTTCTGGACGTATAACACTGGGGCAGATAAAAAGTAACGAGTAATTCTTCTGATAGCCTATGGATGTGCAGCTTTTTCTGTACTGAGGAACCTAATTCTCCCCAAGGCACCAATATGATGATACTGTTCTTTAAACAAGGTTATGTTGTTCTTGGTATAATCCTCAAGTGGTTGTAAAGATATAGGTTATGAAAAGACTGAGTGGGATGGGTTTTAGGGCCAATTTACTTATAGCTAAAAGATACTGCTTCAGGAAGAAGGCTTTCAAGTTAAAAAGAAAACACTTGTACAATGAAAGGGGAGTGGCCAGTTCTTGCAGCTCAGCTTTTCTATGGTTTGATTTGGTTTTGGTAGTCTGGTTATTCACTGAAGATGTAACTAGTAGAATTGCGGAATATTTGGACTTCCAGAAAGTGTTTGACAAAGACCCACATAAGAGATTATAGATTAAAGAGCATGGGATTGGGGAAGTGTATTGAGATGGATAGAAAACTGATTGGCACAGAGGAAACAAAGAGTAGGGATTAATTGGTCCTTTTCAAATTGGCAGGCAGTACAGAAGAACCTTTGATTATCTGAACATCACTTATCCAAAAATTGGTTTATCCAAACAAGATCTGAAGGTCCCTTAAAATCTTTACAGCAAAGAGGTGTTACCGACAATGGTGCGATGATCACGTCTTTTGTTTACAGGGTAAAAGAGGATTACCTGCACTGAAGAAGATATGCAAACATTGCTTCAAAGAGGTGTTAATGACATTGGTGCAACAATCTCAGTCAGTCAATTGTAGCAGTGTTGAAATAATTTTAACACATAAAAATGACTGACATGCTGAAAAATTTAAATGCATGATAAAATCAGTGGTGTCCTCATTCCCTCTATGACTTTGTTCCGAGTATGTACCTGTTATAACTGATCGAGTTTGTTGTATGTACTTACCATGTCTATGACAAGAAAGCTGACAGCAATGACAATTGAACAGAAAAGTGAGATTTTACAATGTCTGGGTCATAGTGAAAAGACATCAAAGATTGCACAAGAGTACATACAACATTGGAAAAGCTACAGTGTCTGACATCAGGAAAGCAAGACTGGCGATTGAGAAATTCATCAAGCAAAGTGACACTTAAAGTGCATTAAAAAGAAAATCCAGCAAAAGATGAACAACTCGACCAAGCTATATTTTTGTGGTTTTCACAACAGTGTGAAAAGGGATTCTCATATCTGGCCCGATGATACTAAAAAATGCTGCCAGTTTTCATGAATGACTGCACCCTGGTGAGGCCGATCACAGCATATCATTAGGCTGGTTACAGAGCTTCATACCTCCTCACAGCATTGGGCAACTCAGCATTCTTGGAGAGCAGAAGTCTGTGGATGATAGCACTGTTAAAGGCTACAGATAGAAACTACACTCCGTCATTAATGAAGGAAAGTATGAACCTGAGCAATTGTACAATGCTGATGAAAGTGAATTGTTTTGGTGTGCACTGCCGGACAAAACACTTGCATCCACCACGAAAAAGCACGTGTCAGGATATAAAGTCCAGAAGGATAGCATTACGATTTTCCCTTGTGTCAATGCCACCGGCACTCATAAATTACCGCTTGTCTGCATCGGGCGTTATGCTAACCCATGTTGCTTCAAGCACTGTGACAAGAACCTGTCTCCCATGAAGTGGATGACATAACCACTTTTTTTATCCTGGTTTCAGGAAGAATTTGTACTTGCCATCAGATTACATTTGGCAAGCGCTGGACTGGAACAAAGTGACCTTCTGCTGTTGACAATGTGGGGGTACACACCAAGAAAGACTATCAATTAGAATCACCAGACGGAGCTATCAAGTGTTTGTTTTTACCACCAGACACCACTTCAAGATTATAGTCATTCGATCAGGGAATCATCGCAATAATGAAAAAATATTATCGCCGTAACATGTTGCGTGCCAACCTCTGTGAAGACAATGCAGCCAAAGAAGTGCAGGAAATTATGAAGGCATCATAGGACACTTTGTTCATGATTGCTGAATCTTGGGACTGCATCAAGCCATCGAGAATTGCAGAGTGTTGGTACAATGGTGTGTGTGTTGGAAGCCGTGACAGTGAAGAGGACACCCATCCAGATCAAAGGCTAACCACTGACATCACCAAGAACTGCAGACAGCTGGGATTAGAAGACTTTGTAGAGGCTTCGATCAATGCTTGGGTAAACTGTGACAATGCCATTGGAACAGAGATATTCAACGATGATTGGTTAGTCAACGTAATCATGGAAGAACAACGAAAAAGTATGGACACCGTGGAAAGTAAGGAAAATTAGATACCGACACCACCTCCAGTCCCCAATAACGAAGCCATCGGCAGTTTGCGACTTTTCATGGAGTGGTATGAAGCACAAAACTAAGTCGATGCCTTTAAGTTGGTGCATCTTCGTCAAATATTATCATTCGCGAAATAAAAAGAGACAGGAGCACCTCAAGCAACAGTGGCTGGATATTTTCTTTGAAAATAATAACCAAACTCCACCTCAATGAATTTTATTTACACAAAAAGTGATTTGATTTGCAAAATATCACGAATTTTTAAGCGATATCCAATGTTTGTATAAATTTTAGCGATTGAATGAAATAAAAACATACTTTTTAATGCAATTAAGTGCAGTACGGCTTCCTTTGTTTAAGGTCAAATGAATTATCTGATTAATCAATTATCCCAAACGAAAAACTGCCTGCCAAATCACCTTCAGATAATCGAAGTTTCTCTGTAAATAGTGGGGCGCCACACGGATCAGTGCTGGGACTCCAGCTATTCAAAATCTATATTAATGATTTGGATGAGGGAACAAAATGTAGCAACTCAAAGTTTGTAGGTGGGTGGGAGGGTGAACTGGGACGAGGATGCAGAGATCCTCCAGCATGATCTGGACAGGTTAGTTAAGTGAGCAAATCAATAGCAGATGCAATATAATTTGGATGAATGTGAGGTTATTCACTTTGGAAGCAAAAACAAGAAGGCAGATTACTACCTGAATGCTGTAAATTGGGAGAGGGGAGTGTGCAGTGGGGCCAGAGTGTCTCTTCACGCTATTCGCTGATAGTAAATATGCAGTTGCTGCAGGTGGTAAAGAAGGCAAATGGTGTGTTGGCCCTCATTGCGAAAGCTTTTGAGTACAGAAACAGGGATCTGTTATTGCAGTTATGCAGGGCTCTAGTGAAGCCCTGTATTGTGTGCAGTTTTGATCTCTGAGGAAGAGTGCTCTTGCTCTCGAGGGAATGCAGTTTACCAGGCTGACGTATGAGGAGAGATTGACTCGGTTAGGATTGTTTCACTGGAGTTCAGATAAATGAGGGGGAGTCGACAGAGACTTATAGAATTCTAACAGGGTAGATGCACGAAGGATGGTGGGTGTTTCCAGAACCCGGGGTCACAATCTGAGGATTTGGGGTAGACCACTTAGGGTGGAGATGAGGAGACATTTCTTTACCTAAAGAGTGGTCAACCTGTGGAATTCATTACCACACGAAGTAGTTGATGCCAAAAAATTGAATGCATTCAATTGGTGGCTAGATATAGCACTTGGGACGAATGGGATCAAAGGTAACGGGGAGAAAGCAGGATTAGGTTATTGAGTTGGATGATCAGCCATGATTGTGATGAATGGTGGAACAGGCTTGAAGGGCTGAGTGGCCGCCTCCTGCTCCTACGTTTCTATGTTAATATCTTTATGGACAAAAATTTGTGATAATAATGCACCACAAACCCCTACCGGGTCTGATTAAAGAGGACAAGGCATCGTCCGCCATGGCTTCAGGCTGAATTGTGTATAATTACAAGTTAGAACACTGTCCAGGAAATCAGATAGTGAATGTAGAAGCATTGAACCACTTTTCATTGGCAGATACTCCACTGGTAGTACCACCAGTGGAAGTGTCTGTCATGGTTTTACGTTTTCTGGACACACTTCCAGTCACAGCTGACAATATCAGACTTTGGGTGCAGAATGATCTGGTCCTGTCTGTCATGACTGTAATTAGTTCAGCCAAGTGAACCTCATAGAATATGAGTACCCTGATTGGGGCTGTTAATCTTGTCCAATCAGGGAGCTGTGGCGGACAGATAATATCTCACACCTGCACACAACATGGGTGCTGGGGAAAAAAAAATAAGCACTACCGCACTTAGGTGGTAGTGTGGAGGTTAAGAAGGGGGAAACAAAATATGTAAACAGGAGGTTGACTATCAATAATATAAATATCTATTTTGATTTAGTCCCTACCCTCCCCTTCACTGTTTTTGAAAAAAAAAATAAACAGGAGTCTTAGGGCCCGGGTGTCCTTGGAGAAGGAGCACGTGGTGTCGACCAACACCCTGGAGTTGTTAAAAGAACAAAAAAAATCACACCTGCACACAACATGGGTGCTGGGGAAAAAAAATAAGCACTACCACAGTTAGGTGGTAGTGTGGGGGTTAAAAAAAAGAGACAGATAAGAATAAGAGTCACACCTGCACAGGCACAACATGGGTGCTGGGGAAAAAATAAGCACTACCCCAGATAGGCAGTAGTATGGGGGGGTTTAAAAATAAAAATAAAAAGGGAAAAAAAGAAGAGTGTTTCACGAAAGGATTTCCCTTATCAGTCTTTATTACTGTTTCACGAGCCACGTAGGTGTTTTCCTGATGGTGGAAAATACAGAATGAAATTCTTGCACAATGGTGTCTTTCTTCACTGAGTCACTACGCACACAACCACTGGTGATTTGGGGAGAATATAAGCATTACTGTTGCACAGTGGTAGTGTGGGGGATTATGTCAGAAAAAAGAAGAGAAAAAAGAACAAAAGAAAAGCAAAAGTGTCAGATATCCTGTTCACTCTGAGAGCTGGCTCTGAGGGAGCTGGGTCAGAGTCAAAGACTCTCCATATACAGATAAAGGGTGACTTTGTTACGGAATACCGGCCTCTACAGAGTTACTTCAAAAATCATCTTTTACATATCTAGAAAACGAGCAGCATAGAGTCATACAGTCACACAGTCAGTCCAACTCATCCATGTCGAACATAATCCCAAACTGAACTAGTCCTGCCTGCCTGCTTCTGGCCCATATCCATCCAAACCTTTCCTATTCATGTATCCATCCAAATGTCTTTTAAATGTTGTAATTGTATCAGCATCCACCACTTCCTCAGGAAGTTCATTTCACATTCGAGCCACTCTCTGTGTAAAAAAATTTGCCTCATGTCTTTTTTAAAATCTCTCTCATCTCACCTTTAATGTGCCCTCTTGTCTTGAAATTCCCCATCTTAGGGAAAAAAAAACTACTACCATTAACTTTATCTATACTGCTCATAATTTCATAAACTTCTATCAGGTCACCTCTCAACCTCCTGCGCTCCAGTGAAAAAAGTCCCAGCCTCTCCAGCCTTTCTTTATAAAACATCTGAACCCTGATATCTTCTGTAACTGGGCAACCAGAACTGGACACAATATTGCAGACAAGCCTTAACAGAAAGAAAGAAAGCAGCTAAGTAAAATTGGCTAAAGTATGTACTTCAACATTTGTGTGTGTGATAGTCCAAAATCATTGGAATAAAAGGGAGTCAGTAAATCAATATCTGTGACAAAAAAGAATCACAAGTTTAATAATACATTTTTGATGCCCTCAACTTTTCCTTTTTTCCTCACCATAGAGCTACTGAATTCTGAAAACACAACCAGTCAAGAAACCATTGGGACTGATGAAAATTATGGCTTTACCATTTTAAAAGGTAAGTCAAAACAGAATAGGCTGCAGAAATCATCAAACACAACTTGTGTTGCAGTGTTATGCTTTAAAATGTGAGGGAAACATAGATGGGATTTATAGATTCACGGAATGATTACAGCATAAAAGGAGCACAACCAACTCACCATGCCTAAACCAACTTTCGACAAGAGCAACCCAGCTGGTCTCACTCCCCTGCTCTTATCCTATTGCCCTAAAATTTCATTCCCTTCAGATTTTTATCAAATTCTGCTATGAAATCTCCAAATATTGTCTCTAACACATTGCCATGTGGTGTGTTCTAGATTCTAAGAACTTGCTGCATGGAAAATCTTTCCTCAAGTTAGTTATTTTGCCAATCATTGAAAGTAGTGCTTCTTGGTTCTTGACCACCTGCTGATGGGAACAGTGTCTTCTCACCTAAACCTTGTCTAGCCTTTCATTATTTGGAAAGCTATTATATCTTCACTGACCCTTCTCTCAAGAGATCAATATTTGGCTATCCAAGTAACTGATGTCCCTCATTTCTGGAACCATTTTCATAAATCATCTTTTTGGACCTCTCTAAAGTCTTTACATTCTTTCTAAAATGCAGTACCCAGAATGGGACACAATATTCGAGTTAACATTGAATCTCAGTTTTGTAACTAAGACAGATTATTAGCTGTAGAATATAGGACACAATATGTTTAGAAAAGATGGAGAAGACAAAAAAAGGAGATAGGTTGGCAGTACTGATTAGGAGACACGTGTGGTATGGAAAAGAGGGGTTGTCCTTGATTAGACATGGAGAAAATCTATTTGGAGTTGAGAAGCAAAAGGTTTCTGATCACACAAATAGAAGTATTTTATAGGCCTTGAACTAATGTAGGAGAGTGATAGAGAAAAGTATTGGAGGAGCAAATGTACAAGAAAGTTACAAAGATTTGCAAGAACTGTGGAATGTTGATAGTGGTGTCTGAATTATCCAATTATTGGTTGGGTTATTCCTAGAGTAAAACATGAGGGGGAGAATGTTCTGACATGTGTTCAGGAGAACTTGCTGATCAGCATGCGCTTAGTGAAGCACAAAAGTAAGCATTGCTGGAATTGTTGGTGGTGAATGGGTTAGATCAAGTAGTTAAGAGTAATCATTATAAGCGGAGGTTTGGACCAGTATTAGAAGACAGCTAGGATGAATCATAAGTGGAACATTATCTTGGAAGATGGCTAATTTCAATGTGATAAGATGGAATCTCACCAAGGCTCTTTGTGTAATGAAGAAAACAAAACAAGCAATGAAGCAATAAAAAGAGGCTGTACGATGCACGCTAATTGAATTAATCAAACAAGAACCAAAACAGAAATGCTAAGAGGGTAGGTGAAGAAGAAAAGAAGAGTGGAAAAGCAAGAAGATGAGAATAGAGTGGCAGTCACCATAAAAGGAAACGCAAGAAACCTTTATGGTATTTACATTTCAGTTGGATAGGTATGAAGTGTTGTGGATGCTGCTTGGCACAAAGGGGCTGAATAATATGCTTGGAAGAAAAGAGCAAAATGTGAGTGCCGAGTGAATATTTTGTGTCAGTGTTTATGAAGGAAGAGGAATCTCATAATATGTTGGCAGAAATGGTGATGGTGGAGGTAACCAATAGGGTAAGAATTGAGTGGCAGGAGATTTTGGAAAGACTGGCTGTGTATAAAGTGGATAACTCTCATAATCTGGATGACTTCACACGTTGCTGAAGGAAATGGAGTGGAAATAACAGAAGGGCTTGCCGTCTTTCAATTTTGCCTAGGTAGAAGAGTCCCAAGAATTTAGAGTAGTAAATGTGACACTGTTACTTCAGAAGGGTGTAAGGACACTCCTAATATACAAGTTACATGTAATTTAACGTCAGTGGTGGTGAAGTTTTTAACAATCAATCGGACAAAACTATTAATAGGAACTTGTGGAGATTTGAATTAATTAAGTATCTTCATTTTTATTCATAAGTACTCTGCTTGAAGGCAGGATTTGACCCATATTGCATAACCTCCACCATAGTAGGGCAAGGAATCAGATGCCAAATCCACCCCAGCTGGAACATGGGACAAAGTTTGGGCTATTGTCATCAATCTAATGTAAATGGGCTATCCAGACCACTTAACCAACCAGCCTCCTGGTAAAGGTATAGAGAGATTTCCCAGAATACTATCCAGGAATGAGGAACTTTAGCTGCAAGGTTAGGTTAGAGAAGTTGGAGTTGTTTTGGGAACAGAGGATATTACTGGAGATGTGCAGTTTCACTACAGGGAACACAGGTTTAAGATTTTGAGCTAGTAATGCAGAGGGATGTGGAGAAGAAAATTTTCACCTAGCAATTTGAAATAACCTGGAAAATGCTGGCCATGAGAATTGCAGAAGCAAACGTGACCAATGATTTGAGCAAGCAAGTTAGAGAACACTTGAAAAAGTGTGCTCAAAGGGTACATAGAAGTATAGGCTGACTGGAATACTTCATCGAGAGGTGACATAGACCTGATAGAGCTGACTGCTCTCCTTCTGCATTGAAAATGTTTTCTTTTTTTGTTATGTTGCTTCATCTTATTGTATAAATATTCAAATGATAGAATTATCATTTATAAAAGCTTGTTTAACTTTTTAATGGAATTTGCAGAAAATATGTAAAATATAATTCATGACACTTCTGAAATTTGTAGAAGTGGATTCATAACCGGTTTGTAATGCTTTTCGTTTATGTCCAATCAGAGGCAGACATCTTAAAGAAAGTCAGGAAGAACAGCATGTTGAAGGCTATGTTTCTAATTCAAAAAGTGATGTATCTGTACAGCAAGGAACAGGACCAGTCTACCAAATATCAACTACTTGAGGTGATCAGTGCTAATACTGTACAAATAAAGTGTTCAATGTTTTTCAGTTCTTTGATTTTGTTGAAACATACTCAGAAAATTTAATGTAATTTGAGATGTTACCACAAATGCATACCATTGTTATAGGATCCTGTTATTAAAATTTAAGATATTGATATTCATTGACAACAAGGTTATAGCTATGATAAAAAAATTGCTTTAGCTGAACATACATATCTTTTATTTGTAAACTGGCAAATCTGCAAAACAGTCATAGTTACACTTCAATGAAACAGCTCATTGTCTGTGGAGCAATTTGTGACTACATGAGGGTGTGAAATAAGTGATATGAATGAAATTAATTTTCTTTTTTCATACGACTGTTAAATTTCAGAGTGGAGGTTGAGGTACAATCAAAGTTTTTTTGGTAGGTGAGCAGAAAATATATAAAAGTTTTCCATATCTTGGGAGTGATTTTCCTGTGGATACTTCAGGCATCAAAGAGCCTCTGCGGTGGGATCTTATGCTGAAATGTCGGGGTTTGTTCTGCATTTAGTGCAACTATCTTCTGTAATAATTATTTTAATCGATCAATATGCTATGCCACACTTCCTGGGCAGGTGGGGCATGATCCTTCTGGTTATTCTTTCTTATATGATTTTCTGTTTGAACTGGTTTTATTACTTACAAGCTTTTACTTACAGATAGAAACAATGCAGTTCATATGTATACAACCACAGGAATCCTCTTAGCCCTATGGCTGCCCATTAATATCTTTTACCTGTATATAGTTGGGATTAAAGCAATATACAAATAATATTCTCTTATCCGTCCTTAAATGCAATGTAAAAAATACTATGTGCAATCAGAGTTTTGAAAACAAAATGTGCACATTGTGAGGAAAAAGGCTCTCACTGTTCACTCTATCTAATCCTCTGATCTTCTTGTATGTCTCTATTAAATAACCTCTTAACCTTATTCTCTGTAATGAAACCAGCCTCAAGTCCCTCAGCTTTTCCTCATAAGACCTTCCCTCCATCCTAATAAGTTTCCTCTGCGGTCTTTCCAATGCTTCCATGTCCTTCCTATAATACGGCGACCAGAACTGTATGCAATACTCCAAGTGAGGCTGCACCAGAGTTTTGTACAGCTTGAACATGACCTCATGGCTCCGAAACTCAATCACTCTAAACTGAAGGGGCATCAATGTCCTGGGCAGCAGCTTTGCTAGTGCACTTCGGGGATGAGAACCAGAACTACAGATCAGAGGAGAGGGTAGTTGTTAAACGGGCAGAAATGGAATGCAGAGAGTCTGTCAGGAAAGATGCACAGTTGACAGGGCAAAGGGATGGATTAAAGTGTGTCTGTTTCAATGCAAGGAGTGTCAGGAATAAGAGTGATGATCTTTAGAGCATGGATCAGTGCTTGGAACTACAATGTTGTGCCCTTAAGGGAGACATGGATTTCTCAAGGGCAGGAAAGGTAGCTGGATGTTCCAGAGCTTAGACCTTCTACAAAGAACAGGGAGGGGGTTAAAAGAAGAGGGGAGTAGCATTGATAATTGGAGAGTCCAGCACAGCTGCAGAAAAGAAAGTTATTGAGGAGGGTTTGTCAACTGAGTGAA